>NC_053022.1:295928828-295946255 GCF_003073215.2 Triticum urartu
GGCGGAACGCAACCAGAATGACGTGAAGCAGTTCAAGGAGGTGTTCCTAGAAGGAACCAACATCACAGATTAACTAATCATCTGGTAGGCCAGAGACAGGGCTTCTTTCCATCGATTCCAAGCAACAAGGAAGAGATGGACTCAGATCCTGGCTGCAGCAGAAGGAAGACAGGATTGGGATTAGTTCTACGCGGTAGTTTCTGACTAAATTGTGGTGTTTCTGAATCTGCTTGTCTTGTGCTCAATATTGCCCTGAATCTTGTTCTTAGTCTTGCTTTGAATCTTGTCTTCTTCTGAACTTTCTGAACTTTATGATTGCAGTGAAGGATGCAGTTCAGGAGATGCACCAACCGTGATGAAGACGATGCAATGTGGCTGCCTGAATCTATGTTAAAGAGAGTACTCATGTTAAAGATTATGCTTATTTTCTGAACTATCTATGTTTGGGTTGTTGGAAAATCTATGATAAAGACTATGCTTATTTTCTAAGAAATGTATCCATGGCACAGTATTTTTAAGTCTGGACTTATGCCTGAATCCATCTATCTGCATTTATCTGAATGTTTCTATACTTGGGCTTTGCTGAAATGTGATTTTTTGGTCACTCTAATTTTTGAAATACTCCACTGTTTGACCATCAACTACTGCACTCTCAATAAAACCTTTGTTGGTGGTTAACCAGTCCATCCCTAGGATGACATCCAGTCCTTTATTTTCCAACACAATAAGATTGGCGTAAAATTTCAATCCTTCGAACTCAATAACCACATTCTGACAGTAACTCTGAGTAACTTGCTGAATCCCAGGGGACTTGATGATCATGGATTTTTCCAAGGGAAACATCGAAAAATTATTTTGCAAAGCAAAACTTTTCGAAATGAATGAGTGAGAAGCTCCAGAATCAAACAAAACCGTTGCAGGTATTGTGTTGACAGGAAACGTACCGAGTACGATATCCGGAGCATTTTGTGCTTCTTCTTTGGTCACGTGGTTTAGATGACCCTTCCTGTGGTTGTTGTTGGGGTTGAAATTGTTGCGCTTGGGCGCTGAATTATTTCCACCATTGTTTGGCTTCGGGGTCGAGTTCCTTGGCTTGGGGCACTGTTTGGCGTAGTGCCCTTCTTCTCCACAAGCGTAGCAAGTAACGCCTGGGCGATATGTGAACTCTTTGTCCCTTGCATGGAAATTCTTGATTGGGCGAGAGATGTTTGTCGTAGGTTTGTGTGTCCCACCTTTCTGAAAATCTGTTCTGCTTCGGTGGTTGCGCGCAAGAGTAGTCTGGTCATCTGCATAGCATCCTCTCCGTAGGCATGGCTCTTCCCAAGAACCGGAAGCAGCATAACTCACCACACCCTCCCTTGAACTGCACCGCGGCCTGGTGCATGGTCAGACTGTCGTTGACTCGGTGCTGGCAGAGTGTGAAGATTGGGTGCACAGATGGCCCCATCGCGACCTGAACGATGAAGGGAAGAAGCTTGATGAACCCATCGGGCACGTTGGCGAAGGTCTGAGACTCGCAGCTGTTGTCGGCCATCTACAAAAGTAGGCAAAAATTCTGCATGGTCAGATCATAAATTTATGCTGACTGACAGAAAATGACTATAATCAGGAAAATATATGGAAAGGCTCGATCATGCTAATAACCAATTAGCGATCGCTCCTAGTGGCTTCCTACAGTCAGCCTGGCTCTGATACCAAGCTTCTCACGACCGGTTTTTCAATAAAAATGTTTATTGAGAAACCAATCTTTTGGGTCCAGTATGAGGAAAATCCTCCTTACCGGTAGACAAATTCTTGATACAATAAGCCAGTAGCATAAAATATATTACAGGGTCGAGCTACGGTAGCTCAACCAAATTATTACAAGCACGCCAATAATTATACATAATGGCGGACATGACACAGTGGTGTGAAGGCATACTACTGACTCGAGGATAGGGCGGTGGTGGAAAAACACAGCGGGGAGTGAGATACAAGACTCTAAAACTGGCATCTCATCGAGCGTCGAGGTGAGGCTCGATGAATTTATTTGGTAGCGGAAGCGGATATAATACAGTGACCAAATCCAGGGTCGCACGAGACTGACTGGGATTCCTCTAGGCGTCGGACTCGCTATCGAACTCTTCATCCATGAGATCGCCTTCGTCAGCATCTGGCCAAATCAACAAGGCAGTGAGTACTTTGAAAGTACTCGCAAGACAGTTCGGACATAAGATATAACAAATGCATGCATGAATGCGTCACGATTAATTCACCAATGTCCATTCAAAAATTAGCATAACGAAGTAAGTAAAAGGGAAACGGCGGTAGTCCGCCTGAAATCCCAACAAAACATAAATGAAAACCGATCGGGTGTCTGAAGTGACGCCTCGAAAGGTGAACAAATAAATATAAGGAAATGATGCCACAGTCGGGCGTCTTAGCGACACCACATAAAGGGCTTTAAAAGAAATGCCACAGTCGGACGTCGGGGCGACATCACAGAAAGGGCTTTAAAAGAAATACCACAGTCGGGCATCTTAGCGACACCACATAAAGGGCTTTAAAAGAAATGCCACAGTCGGACGTCGGGGCGATATCATAGAAAGGGCTTTAAAAGAAATACCACAGTCGGGCGTCTTAGCGACACCACATAAAGGGCTTTAAAAGAAATGCCACAGTCGGACGTCGGGGCGACATCACAGAAAGGGCTTTAAAAGAAATGCCACAGTCGGACGTCGGGGCGACATCACAGAAAGGGCTTTAAAAGAAATGCCACAGTCAGACGTCGGGGCGACATCACAGAAAGGGCTTTAAAAGAAATACCACAGTCAGGCGTCTTAGCGACACCACATAAAGGGCTTTAAAAGAAATGCCACAGTCGGACGTCGGGGCGACATCACAGAAAGGGCTTTTATTCACAAGGAAATAATGCTCATAATAAATATTCAATCCATGAAAATAAACGGGTTAGTCCATCCATAGAATAAAAATCATTTAACCGGACTTAGCACTCATGCGATTCATCGGAGTCTCTGTCATCAAGACTGGCACTTGTCAGGATAGGATAATACTGAACTTGGACATGGAATAGATGATTCAAGGAATATATGACTCTGCAGAGTTTGTACAAAAATTTCCCACAGCCAACGGATTTCCGTAGTCACGAAGGACTAGTTCCGTTTATGGTTTTTCGGAAGAAAACACAGCTAACCAGTACACACCCATCCTACCTCTCGATGCTAGGAATCACCCTAGACATCGTCCAAGAAAAACTTTTGAGACGGGGAGATCACAATCTCGAATAGCATGGGATCAAATTTATATACGCGCGCTCTAAGGGGTGCCCCCCTCTCGGTCCCAACCGGAAACACCCATGCCCCCTGACCGGATGACTGGCTTTAATCCAGGGCCATGGAACCATCATCACGGCCTCTCCTTTTTGGTGTGTACCAGGTAAGCGGTTTACAACTTACTACGCCATATTCCTTGCGGAAAACATGTGGTAGTACAGGGAAGGAAGAATGGTAGGAACTGGAATGATACGGGTTGACACTGAAGTCATATAGTCTGGCATAAGACTGGCATGCTACAACACTGCCATCTTACCCATCCTCATGCCAACACATGGCCATTCATACTCTCATCCATCCACTTATGGATCATCGAACTCACTTACCTCAACAATGCATGGAAATAGGTTCATCGGCATGCTCAACAACATGCCATGAGACTAACTAAATGCCAGAACATGCCAAGACACTCTTCATATCAAAAGTTCAAACATGCTTGCCTGGTTCGGAGTAGTCGGAGCCTAGCTCGGTGAAGTTTGCGGTCCCGTCACCTCCTTCGGTATCTACGGTATAAAAAGAATATACGCGCTATCGTGAATACCGTGAGGTGCACAAAAATTATACCAAATTTTTTTCAAATAAATATGATAAAAAACTAGACAAAAATCTGAAGAGGACAGAAAAAGAATCACTCAAAAATACTATTCTGCTTAAAAGTTATAAAGGTTTTTGTCCAGCGACTCATCTGTAATGAAACAGAAAGTTTCCAGGGGTTAGCTTATAAAAACAGAAAACGTTCCAGTCTTGAATACGCCAGCCCAGAGGGGAAAGCGTATTTTGCCCGAAGGCGTTTTCAGAAAACGATTCGTTTAAAAAGACCCGAGAGGCTAACGGGCGGGTCCCACTCGTCAGGTTTAAACTTTCAAAAAAAGGGGACGAAAGCTCGTCGGCGCCCGAGGAGCCGCGGTGGTCGCCGGCGGCGATCCACGTCGAGGCAGGGGGATCGGAGGGTACCTCCGTGTTCAGGGCACCTTTCCGCGTCGGTTGGTGGTGGTGGTGGTCGCCGGCGAGTACCACGTCGACGGCGAGCCTTGCTCCGGCGGACGGCGGCTCGGGTGGTCGAGGGACTCGTCGGAGAGAGCTGCGAAGGACAAATTGATGCTGGCGTTAGCTTACTGGGTGCTAGAGGGGGCTATAGACAAGATTTGGGCGCCGGGGACGGCCTCACCGGAGCGAATCGAGCTGGTGGGCCGAGGCGGATCGGGGCGGCCGGAGTTGGGGGAGGAGACCTCCTCGAGGTCCTCCTGGTGGCTTGGCAGGCTTGGTGAGGTGCAGTGAGAGGCGTGCCGAGGGTGAGCGAGCTCGGGGTCCTTTTTATAGGCTCCGAGGCGGTGGCCGTGAACGGGGATCTCCGGTGAAGGTTACGGCGGCGCAGAGCTTGGTCGGGGAGGTTTAGGGAGTTGGGCGTCACGGAGGTCCACCGGTTCCATTTAGGTGCTAACGGCTTGGATTTGGGTGCTTGGGCGAGCTTCGACAGAACGGGGCGGCGCGGGCCCGTCGGCGGCAGGGAGCACGTTCCGTGCTTGCCGGGCCACGGCGACGGTGCCACGGCGTGCGCTGGCATGCATGAGCCACGCGTAGAGCCAGGGAGCGGGCGGCGCGGAACGGCGTTGAGCCGCCGTTCTGTTCCCTGTCGCCGCTACGGGGTTTCGGCCGCCGCAAGACACGCCGGCGCAGGCGGGCCAGGGCGCCGCCGACGCCGGGAAGGCGCCAAGCGCACGTGTGGTGCTCCAGACAGGAGGAAGAGGCGGCGAGGAACGTGCCAAGGGCACTGTCTACGCATGATTGAAACTGACGAACGAAAACGACACTGAATGTGAATATTTCTGAATATGAACAGCAACAGTGCATGCAAGGTGTTCGACAGAATGAATTTGGCCTCTGGGGATTTTCCTTGAGCTGATTTGGTGGAGTGGCTAAACATTGCTCCAGTAGGCTGCCTGAATTTGGTGGAATTTTTGGAGAAGTGTAGATATGAATTTCAACCAAATTTGGCAAATCTGGTCAAAACTGCAGGACTGAAAATTTGAGAAAATTGAAAAAGAGGAGGAGTGAGTCAAGATGTTCTGGGTTGTGTACAAAGAACAATCCAGGAGAGTTGGTTGAGGTCAAAACTCAAATGCAAAAGGGTACTTGCTTTGAAAAACTCTCATGCACCAAATAATTTGCAGAATTGATTTGAGGGGAAAAATAATTAGAATAAAATCCAAAACTTGTTTGGATTAGTTGGGACAGAGAACTTAGGTTGATCACAAGGAGGAGGGGAGGTTTTGGAGGGGTTTTACCACATGGGAAAAACACAAAGTCATGGGTGGTTTCCAAGATATGAAAATCCCAAATTTTCATAGAGTTTCCTTTTAAAAGAAAAAGATTAAACTCCCAAAATAATCTGAGAGGGAACCAACAGAGAAGAAGTTTCAAAAGATCAAACACCATAGTTTGAAGAAAAATAAAATCCTTGCCAAAGAAAAGGAAGTTTTTTAAGAGGAAGGATTTCTGGAAAAGAAATTTTAAATGCTCTCTTAAAAAAAATACCACAAAGTTTTTGATGAAAACCAATTAAATTTTTTGGAGTGTCACAACACCTACCCCCTTAGGAAAAATCTCGTCCCCGAGATTTCAGCTGATCCTTAAATAAGTATGGATGTTCTGTCCGAAGAAAATCCTCTCTTTCCCAAGTTGCTTCACTTTCGGTGTGATTGCTCCACTGAACTCGGAAAAACTTGATGGTCTTCTGTCGGGTTCTCCTTTCAGACTCCTCTAATATTTTTACTGGGCGTTCCCGATAAGTGAGGTCTGGCTGCACGTCAATGTTCTCATGGGATACTTGCTTCTCTGGTTTTCTTACGCACTTCCTTAATTGAGAGACGTGGAACACGTCGTGAATGTCGGACAAGTCTTCGGGTAAGTCTAGCTGGTAGGCTACCGTGCCTCTTCGTGCCACTATGCAGAATGGTCCAATGAATCTTGGTGCTAATTTTCCTTTAATCTTAAACCGTTGCAGTCCCCTCATAGGTGATACTCGTAGGTACACAAATTCACCGGGTTCAAAATTGACCCCACGATGTTTCTGATCGTAGTAACTCTTCTGTCAGCTTTGAGCGGTCTTGAGTCGGTCCCTGATTAGCTTGACCTTTTCCTCGACTTCTTTGAGCACGTCTGGGCCGAAGATACGGCTGTCTCCGGTCTCTGACCAATTTAGCGGGGTACGACACCTCCGTCCGTATAGGGCTTCAAAAGGTGCCATTCGCAGGCTGGCCTGGTAGCTGTTGTTGTATGCGAACTCGGCATATGGCAGACTTTCTTCCCAACTGGTTCCATAGGTGAGGACACATGCTCTCAGCATGTCTTCTAAAATTTGGTTTACGCGCTCAGTCTGTCCATCAGTCTGGGGATGGTAGGCTGTACTGAAGGCCAATTGAGTTCCCAGAGCCTGTTGTAAATGATCCCAGAATCTCGAGACAAATTGAGTGCCTCTGTCGGATATTATAGTCTTCGGGACACCGTGCAGACAAACTATACGGGAGAGATAAATCCTGGCAAGCTTCTGGGTGTTGTAGGTTGTCTTTACTAGAATGAAATGTGCCACCTTGGTTAATCTATCGGTGATGACCCATATGGCATCATTCCCGTGTCGTGACCGAGGTAGTCCGACAATAAAATCCATCCCTATTTCATCCCATTTCCACTCAGGTATTTTGTTTGGTTGCAGTAGTCCGGCTGGTTTTTGATGCTCAACTTTTATGCGTTGACAAGGATCGCAACATGCAACGAATGTGGCTATGTCCCTCTTCATACCGTGCCACCAAAATCTTTCCTGAATATCCTTATACATTTTGGTTCCTCCAGGGTGGATTGAATATGGAGTGGTGTGTGCTTCAGCTAGGATTTGCTGTCAGAGGTCCTCTATGTTTGGCACGCAGAGCCTGTCTCCGTACCATAGTATTCCATCATTGCCTATGACGAACTCCGAGGCCTTGCCCATACTCACCTTTCTTTTAATACCTTCAATGCTGGGGTGACCCGGCTGGGCTTCTTTAATTCTCTCCACAAGGTCGGGCTTTATTTCCAAGTTTGATATGGTGCCTTCCGCGATCATTAACAAGTTGAGTTTGGCAAATTCTTGTTGGAATTCAGGTCTCAAACTTTGCAGACTGTTTTCGTCGGAGCTGGGGTTCCGACTAAGAGCATCGGCCACTACATTTGCTTTCCCTGGATGATAGTGGATACCAACATCATAATCCTTTACCAATTCCAACCAGCGTCGCTGCCGTAAGTTTAGTTCTGGCTGTGTGAAAATGTATTTGAGACTTTTATGGTCCGTGTATATTTCACATCGATTCCCAAGTAAGAAATGCCTCCATTCCTTAAGTGCATGAATGACTGCTGCCATTTCTAAGTCATGAGTGGGATAATTTTCCTCATGCTTGCGGAGTTGTCGTGAAGCGTATGCGACAACCTTGCCTTCTTGCATCAACACGCACCCGAGACCTTTTCGGGATGCGTCACAGTACACCTCAAAGTTTTTGTGTATGTCTGGCACAATTAATACCGGTGCTGTGGTTAATTTCCGTTTTAACTCTTGGAAACTTTTTTCGCAGGCTTCTGTCCATTAAACTTCTTGTCCTTCTTGAGCAACTGCATCATTGGCTTGGCTAGGGTGGAGAATCCTTCAATAAATCTGCGGTAATATCCCGCCATTCCCAAGAAACTTCGTACGTCCGTTACGCTGGCTGGTGCCTTCCAGTCAAGTATGGCCCTGACTTTCTCCGGGTCCATTGCGATACCGTC
The DNA here is from genome assembly GCF_003073215.2 of Triticum urartu. Lineage (NCBI taxonomy): Eukaryota > Viridiplantae > Streptophyta > Magnoliopsida > Poales > Poaceae > Triticum > Triticum urartu. The sequence continues at coordinate 295,936,952 of NC_053022.1, forward strand.
TTGGGTCAGCACGTGGCCTAGAAAGCCTACTTGCCTTAGCCAAAATTCGCACTTGCTGAACTTGGCATACAATTGATGTTTCCTGAGTTCTCCTAGCACAGTCCTGAGATGTTCCGCGTGCTCTTCTGGTGTTTTGGAGTATATCAGAATATCATCGATAATACCACAACGAACTTGTCCATAAACTTCATAAATACTTTGTTCATGAGGTGAACAAAATATGCGGGGGCGTTTGTTAATCCAAAAGGCATAACTGTGAACTCATATAGTCCATATCTGGAGGTGAAGGCTGTTTTGGGGATATCTTCTGTTCGCACTTTTAATTGATGGTATCCTGACCTTAAGTCAATCTTTGAGAATACCTTGGCCTGAGCGAGATGATCAAATAAATCATTTATTCGTGCCATCGGGTATTTGTTCTTGACCGTGACCATGTTAAGTGCTCGATAGTCTATGCACAATCTCAGTGTTCCATCCTTCTTTTTGGCAAATAAAATTGGTGATCCCCAAGGTGAGGAGCTGGCTCGAATATATCCCTTGTCCAGTAATTCCTTTATTTGTTTCTTCAACTCAATCAATTCGTATGGTGCCATTTTGTATGGTTTCTTGTATATGGGGGTGGTTCCTGGTGCTAGCTCAATACTGAATTCTATTTCTCGGTCTGGTGGCATGCCTGGTAGTTCTTCGGGAAATACATCTGGAAATTCACATACCACTGGAACCTTGCTTAACTCAGAAACGTCCACCTTATTCAATCTCGGCTGCCGGGGTATTTTTCTTTCCTTTGCTGATACTTTTATTGTCTTCCCGTGGTGGTGCGTGAGAATTACGGTCTGGTTGAAACAGTCAATAAAACCTTTGTTGGTGGTTAACCAGTCCATCCCTAGGATGACATCCAGTCCTTTATTTTCCAACACAATAAGATTGGCGTAAAATTTCAATCCTTCGAACTCAATAACCACATTCTGACAGTAACTCTGAGTAACTTGCTGAATCCCAGGGGACTTGATGATCATGGATTTTTCCAAGGGAAACATCGAAAAATTATTTTGCAAAGAAAAACTTTTCGAAATGAATGAGTGAGAAGCTCCAGAATCAAACAAAACCGTTGCAGGTATTGTGTTGACAGGAAACGTACCGAGTACGATATCCGGAGCATTTTGTGCTTCTTCTTTGGTCACGTGGTTTAGATGACCCTTCCTGTGGTTGTTGTTGGGGTTGAAATTGTTGCGCTTGGGCGCTGAATTATTTCCACCATTGTTTGGCTTCGGGGTCAAGTTCCTTGGCTTGGGGCACTGTTTGGCGTAGTGCCCTTCTTCTCCACAAGCGTAGCAAGTAACGCCTGGGCGATATGTGAACTCTTTGTCCCTTGCATGGAAATTCTTGATTGGGCGAGAGATGTTTGTCGTAGGTTTGTGTGTCCCACCTTTCTGAAAATCTGTTCTGCTTCGGTGGTTGCGCGCAAGAGTAGTTTGGTCTCTTTTTCGTTGGGGTGCATGTGCAGAAAATTCTCCCACCATGATGCAGCTGCTCCTGTGAGATAGTGCGGAGCATAAAGTACTTTCTCGAGATCTGAACATTTTGCAATAATTAATTTCCTCTCCATATCTCGAAGCCAATCCTCGGCTTCAAAAGGCTTGTCAGTATGAGAAAATGTTTGGGGTCGTGTCTTCTGTAGCTCAGATAACTTGGAATGCTACTGATACTGTCCATGGTGATTTCCCATGTTGATGACTTGGTTCATCATTTCCCGATGTTGTTGCTAACTCTGCTCATAAAGGCGGCACATTTGTGAAAGTGCCGATTCATTGCCCTGTTGGCTTGACTGTCCTTGTGTGAACTTGTTGCTGGGCTATGTATCATAATCTTCCTCTGGTGGAGTTGGCATGGAGCGAGTCCAAGGACGAGACATTTTTTTCACTCTGGGGATATATTTTGTAGAACCCATAAGAAAAGCGGAAAGAGTCGCAAAAACAATTCCATAAATGCATAAAGCTGGCAAATAAAATTAAATAACCAAGCTTACTTAAGAAAAACAAATCGATTTGCGCACGGAGAAGGACTGCTCATTACATATCTTACACGCGGGCGGTAATTATACAATACATCACTCAGGATATGCGTACATAATCCTGACATTTTATTTAGGCTAGTGCACTCCTCCAGATCCTACATGATGCGCAAACAAGCTACTTCTCACAACCTATGTACATATAAACATATCATACAAAGCGGTACATTGCATGGAGGCTAAGCGTTTTCAGGCGGAGATGTTGACGATCTCCTTTGCCCTGCCGAGGGTGAGGCGTAGCGAGGCCGGGGACTCGACTTCCTCCTCGCTAATAGGCTCCATACGGGTAGTGTTGCGCTGAGTAGATGGAGCGGGTGCCAGGGGCGGAACAACACGAACAGGAGTGGGCGCGCAGGGTGGTGCAGTGCGCGCTGGAGTGGGCGCAATAACTTGGTTGAACTCTTCGGTAGAAGGCAGGCGACGAGTAGGTGCATAAGATGCTGAGGACGAGACCCAAGTCAGTGGCGGTGCGGTGGGTAGGAGCTCCCTCCTGTTGGCAGCACAGCCATGAACTGAGTCCATGCGGGCAGCCACGAAGTCGTCCACCAGGTTGTCGAAGGATGCCTCCAGGGCCCGGAGATACTCAATGAGCATCTCAAAAGCCTCGTCTTGTTCTCCTCTGGGGCAGGAGAATGCGTAGTGACAGGTGTAAGGCACATGGCATGGAAGATAACGGTAACGACGAGTCTTCATCATGGGGAGGACATCCCTGAGACGAGCTATCGCCTCGCGGGCTGCCATCTGCATAGCATGCCTCTCCGTAGGCATGGCTCTTCCCAAGAACTGGAAGCGGCGTAGCTCACCACGCCCTCCCTTGAACTGCACCGCGGCCTGGTGCATGGTCAGACTATCGTTGACTCGGTGCTGGCAGAGTGTGAAGATTGGGCGCACAGATGGCCCCATCGCGACCTGAACGATGAAGGAAAGAAGCTTGACGAACCCATCGGGCACATTGGTGAAGGTCTGAGACTCGCAGTTGTTGTCGGCCATCTACAAAAGTAGGCAAAAATTCTGCATGGTCAGATCATAAATTTATGCTGACTGACAGAAAATGACTATAATCAGGAAAATATATGGAAAGGCTCGATCATGCTAATAACCAATTAGCGATCGCTCCTAGTGGCTTCCTACAGTCAGCCTGGCTCTGATACCAAGCTTGTCACGACCGGTTTTTCAATAAAAATGTTTATTGAGAAACCAATCTTTTGGGTCCAGTATGAGGAAAATCCTCCTTACCGGTAGACAAATTCTTGATACAATAAGCCAGTAGCATAAAATATATTACAGGGTCGAGCTACGGTAGCTCAACCAAATTATTACAAGCACGCCAATAATTATACATAATGGCGGACATGACACAGTGGTGTGGAGGCATACTACTGACTCGAGGATAGGGTGGTGGTGGAAAAAAACACAGCGGGGAGTGAGATACATGACTCTAAAACTGGCATCTCATCGAGCGTCGAGGTGAGGCTCGATGAATTTATTTGGTAGCGGAAGCGGATATAATACAGTGACCAAATCCAGGGTCGCACGAGACTGACTGGGATTCCTCTAGGCGTCGGACTCGCTATCGAACTCTTCATCCATGAGATCGCCTTCGTCAGCATCTGGCCAAATCAACAAGCCAGTGAGTACTTTGAAAGTACTCGCAAGACAGTTCGGACGTAAGATATAACAAATGCATGCATGAATGCGTCAACGATTAATTCACCAATGTATTCAAAAATTAGCATAACGAAGTAAGTAAAAGGGAAACGGCGGTAGTCCGCCTGAAATCCCAACAAAACATAAATGAAAACCGATCGGGTGTCTGAAGCGACGCCTCGAAAGGTGAACAAATAAATATAAGGAAATGATGCCACAGTCGGGCGTTAGCGACACCACATAAAGGGGGGCTTTAAAAGAAATGCCACAGTCGGACGTCGGGGCGACATCACAGAAAGGGCTTTAAAAGAAATACCACAGTCGGGCGTCTTAGCGACACCACATAAAGGGCTTTAAAAGAAATGCCACAGTCGGACGTCGGGGCGACATCACAGTAAGGGCTTTTATTCACAAGGAAATAATGCTCATAATAAATATTCAATCCATGAAAATAAACGGGTTAGTTCATCCACAGAATAAAAATCATTTAACCGGACTTAGCACTCATGCGATTCACCGGAGTCTCTATCATCAAGACTGGCACTTGTCAGGATAGGATAATACTGAACATGGACATGGAATAGATGATTCAAGGAATATATGACTCTGCAGAGTTTGTACAAAAATTTCCCACAGCCAACGGATTTTCGTAGTCACGAAGGACTAGTTCCGTTTACGGTTTTTCGGAAGAAAACACAGCTAACCATTACACACCCATCCTACCTCTCGATGCTAGGAATCACCCTAGACATCGTCCAAGAAAAACTTTTGAGACGGGGAGATCAAAATCTCGAATAGCATGGGATCAAATTTATATACGCGCGCTCTAAGGGGTGCCCCCCTCTCGGTCCAACCCGGAAACACCCATGCCCCCTGACCGGATGACTGGCTTTAATCCAGGGCCATGGAACCATCATCACGGCCTCTCCTTTTTGGTGTGTACCAGGTAAGAGGTTTACAACTTACTATGCCATATTCCTTGCGGAAAACATGTGGTAGTACAGGGAAGGAAGAATGGTAGGAACTGGAATGATACGGGTTGACACTGAAGTCATATAGTCTGGCATAAGACTGGCATGCTACAACACTGCCATCTTACCCATCCTCATGCCAACACATGGCCATTCATACTCTCATCCATCCACTTATGGATCATCGAACTCACTTACCTCAACAATGCATGGAAATAGGTTCATCGGCATGCTCAACAACATGCCATGAGACTAACTAAATGCAAAACATGCCAAGACACTCATCATATCAAAAGTTCAAACATGCTTGCCTGGTTCGGAGTAGTCGGAGCCTAGCTCGGTGAAGTTTGCGGTTCCGTCACCTCCTTCGGTATCTACGGTATAAAGAAAATATATGTGCTATCGTAAATATCAAGAGGTGCACAAAAAGTATCCCAAATATTTTTCAAATAAATCTGATAAAAAACTAGACGAAATTTTAAAGAGGACAGAAAAAGAATCAATCAAAAATACTTTTTTGTTGAAAAGTTATAAGGGTTTTAACCCAACGACCCATCTGTAATGAAACAGAAAGTTCCCAGGGGCTAGCTCATAAAAACAGAAAGCGCTTCGGTAGCGACTACGCCAGCCCAGAGGGAAAGCGCATTCGGCAGAAGACGTTTTCAGAAAACGCTTCGCTCAGACAGGATAGAGAGGCTGACAGGCGGGTCCCGCCCGTCAGGTTTGAAAGTTCAAACGGGGCGGCAGAGTTCGCCGGTGCCCGAGAGCCGCGGTGGTCGCCGGCGGCGATCCACGGCGAGGCAGGGGGATCGGAGGGTACCTCCGTGTTCAGGGCGCCAATCCGCGTCGGTTGGTGGTGGTGGTGGCGGTCGGCGAGCACCACGTCGACGGCGAGCCTTGCTCCGGCGGACGGCGGCTCGGGTGGTCGTGGGACTCGTCGGAGGGAGCTGCGAAGGCCAAATTGAGGAGGGGGTTAGCTTACTGGATGCTAGAAGGGGCTACTGACGGGGTTTGGGCGCCGGAGACGGCCTCACCGGAGCGAATCGAGCTGGTGGCCGAGGCGGATCGGGGCGGCCGGAGTCGGGGGAGGAGACCTCCTCGAGGTCCTCCTGGAGGCTTGGCAGGGTCTTGGAGAGGTGCAGTGAGGGTGTGGGGGTCGTGAGCGAGCTTGGGGTCCTTTTTATAAGAGATTCGAGGCGGTGGCCGTGAACGGGGATCTCCGGCGATGGTTACGGCGGCGCAGCGCTTGGTCGGGGGAGATTAGGGAGTTGGGCGTCATCGTGGAGGTCCACCGGCTCCATTTAGGTGCTAACCAGGCTTGGATTTGGTGCTTAGGGCGAGCTCAACAGAACGGGGCGGTGCGGGCCCGTCGGCGGCAGGGAGCACGTTCCGTGCTTGCCGGGCCACGGCGACGGTGCCACGGGCGTGCGCTGGCATGCATGAGCCACGCGTAGAGCAGAGGAGCGTTGGGCGGCGCCGAACGGCGTTGAGCCGCCGTTCTGTTCCCTGTCGGCCGCTACGGTGTTTCGGCCGCCGCAAGACACGCCGGCGCAGGCGGGCCAGGGCGCCGCCGACGCCGGGAAGGCGCCAAGCGCACGTGTGGTGCTCCAGACAGGAGGAAGAGGCAGCGAGGAACGTGCCAAGGGCACTGTCCACGCGTGATTGGAACTGATGAACGAAAAATGACACTGAACTCTGAATCTTTCTGAAAAGGAACAGCAACAGTGCACGCCAAGTGTTCGACAGAATAAATTTGGCCTCTGGGGATTTTTCCTTGAGCTGATTTTTGGTGGAGTGGCTACTCATTGCTCCAGTAGGCTGCCTGAATTTTGGTGGAATTTTTGGAGAAGTGTAGATATGAATTTCACCAAATTTGGCAAATCTGGTCCAAACTTGCAGATACTAAAATTTGAAAATTTTGAAAAGAGGAGGAGTGGATCAAGATGGTTCTGGGTTGTGGGTACAAAGGACTATCCAGGAGGGTTGGTTTGAGGTCAAAACTCAAATGCAAAAGGGTACTTGCTTTGAAAAACTCTCATGCACCAAATAATTTGCAGAATTGATTTGAGGGGAAAAATAATTAGAATAAAATCCAAAACTTGTTTGGATTAGTTGGGACAGAGAACTTAGGTTGATCACAAGGAGGAGGGGAGGTTTTGGAGGGGTTTTACCACATGGGCAAAACACAAAGTCATGGGTGGTTTCCAAGATATGAAAATCCCAAATTTTCATAGAGTTTCCTTTTAAAAGAAAAAGATTAAACTCCCAAAATAATCTGAGAGGGAACCAACAGAGAAGAAGTTTCAAAAGATCAAACACCATAGTTTGAAGAAAAATAAAATCCTTGCCAAAGAAAAGGAAGTTTTTTAAGAGGAAGGATTTCTGGAAAAGAAATTTTAAATGCTCTCTTAAAAAAAATACCACAAAGTTTTTGATGAAAACCAATTAAATTTTTTGGAGTGTCACACAATCTAAGTAAAGTCTTCAACAAGATGATACTAGATGTTAGGGCCAAACCAATAAGGACAATGTTTGAAGGGATTAGGACCAAGCAAATGATCAAGAGGCAACAAATTAGGGAGAAGTTACAGATTAGCAGGTGGACAATCACACCAACCTACTCAGATATTTTAGAAGAGAACAAGCACTATGCCAAGTATTGTCAGGCTGACAGAGCAGGTCCAACAATTTGGCAAGTTACTAGCAAAGAAAAACAGTATTGTGTGGACATGGAAGGGTATACATGTGACTGCAAGAGATGGAACATGACTGGTGTACCTTGTAGTCATGGCATATCTGTACTGACAAAGCAAAAGCTGCATCCTGAGGACTATGTCAGTGACTTTTTCAAGAAGCCACTTTATTTGGAGACATACAAAGAAATTATATACCCTGTTCCTGGTCCAGATTTCTGGCCTCACACAAACACTCCAGACATCGAACCTCCTGTGTTCAAAGAAAAGGCAGGCAGAAAACAGACTGCAAGGAGGAAATGAGAGTTTGAAGTTCCTGCCCCAAGAGACACCAGTAGGATGGGAACAATTACCTGTGGAAATTGTGGGTTGGAAGGACACAAGTATACAAGTTGCAATAAGACTCTTAGGCCTAAACTGCAAATGAGGAAAAACAAACACCAGGTAATTATCAAGCATCAGAGCAATGTTTCCTTTTACATAGTCTAATCTAATTTAAGTTGGACCTTTAATGTAGGAAAACAGGGCAGTCTATGCACCTGCTCCATCTGCTCCAATACAAACTCCAAGAGCACCAGCCCCTAGTGCAAGAGCACCAGCTGCTGCTGCATCAGCACCAGCTCCTGCTGCAAAAAGGGGTAGGCCTACAGGTGGAGGGAGAGGAAAGGAATTCAGTGCACCAAGATCTGGTGCTGCAACTTCAGAGGTTTTGGCTGGTAACAAAAGGAAGAGGTTTGCAAGCAGCAGATTGAGGGGTTATTTCTATGCCAGTGGTAACTGACACTATAAAAAGGTAGAACTTCTCTCTTTGAACCTGTTTGAATTAGTTTAGAACCTGTTTCTCTTTGTTTTGAACCTGTCTGTACTTTTCTGCATGAGTATGTCTGAATTTGGGTGAACCTGACCGAACCTCACTGTACTTGTATCAAATTTGTGGTGTATCGTGGGCCTGATGGTGGGCTTCCGTGTTGGACCTAACTAACCCACCAAGCCTGCCACACTGTGTACATAAGAGAGGCCACCAGAAACCACTGGATCCCTGCGCCTCATTCCCCTTGACCAAAACCTAGCCGCCGCTGATGGATCCACAGTTAGGAGAGGTAGTTGATGAACAAGACGAGGTTGCTAGGCCTGAAAGGAGGGCTGAAAGGAGGGCCAACCGTTGAGCACAGGCACAAGATCGACGCCAGAGGATTGCTGCCATGATTATGGCGGAACGCAACCAGAATGGCGTGAAGCAGTTCAAGGAGGTGTTCCTAGAAGGAACCAACATCACAGATTAACTAATCATCTGGTGGGCCAGAGACAGGGCTTCTTTCCATCGATTCCAAGCAACAAGGAAGAGGTGGACTCAGATCCTGGCTGCAGCAGAAGGAAGACAGGATTGGGATTAGTTCTACGCGGTAGTTTCTGACTAAATTGTGGTGTTTCTGAATCTGCTTGTCTTGTGCTCAATATTGCCCTGAATCTTGTTCTTAGTCTTGCTTTGAATCTTGTCTTCTTCTGAACTTTCTGAACTTTATGATTGCAGTGAAGGATGCAGTTCAGGAGATGCACCAACCGTGATGAAGACGATGCAATGTGGCTGCCTGAATCTATGTTAAAGAGAGTACTCATGTTAAATATTATGCTTATTTTCTGAACTATCTATGTTTGGGTTGTTGGAAAATCTATGATAAAGACTATGCTTATTTTCTAAGAAATGTATCCATGGCACAGTATTTTTAAGTCTAAACTTATGCCTGAATCCATCTATCTGCATTTATCTGAATGTTTCTATACTTGGGCTTTGCTGAAATGTGATTTTTTGGTCACTCTAATTTTTGAAATACTCCACTGTTTGACCATCAACTACTCCACTGTTTGAGCACACAAGTTCCAAGTTGTTGGGTTTCAACAAAGACTTTAATTGCAACACAACT
>NC_053022.1:295947255-295972448 GCF_003073215.2 Triticum urartu
CCTCCTAGATCTGCTTCCACACCGCCGACAGCCATCGCTACCGCAACACCGTCAATTTCTCAGCAGATGCATACACGGCACAGCACTAGAGGCGGTACTCTTTCGTATCTACTCAACTTATTTATCGCAGCAAGAAAATAGATCGCCACTGCTTTACTCTGATTTCTTGACCATCACTTACTTGTTAGTTGAAAGCAAACATTGGTTGCGAAGTTGCCTTTGTCCGGTTTGCACCTTCAGATCCGCCATGGCACGCTCAACACTATACTCACAATGCTTATGGTTTTCCCCTTTTATATTCCACACTAGTTAAATGCAGGATAGTAGACTAAATTTCAAAATTGGGACCGTCGATTTTTGAGAGCTCGCCAGAGTTCACCGGTGCAAAGGAATGGGCTCGGGTGGGGATGGTGGTTGTGGGGGCGGTGGTGGGGCCTCGCCGAATGAAGAAAACTCGACACGGGTGGGGGCGGGGCTGGGGGTGGTGGTGGCGGAGGAATACAGGCGGTGGGGGCCGGTGGTTCGGCCGGCGGCCCGTGCGGTGTTCTGTATGGGAAGCACAATATATTCCTTGTCAGGAAGGGGAGCAGGGACATCTACAGTCGACACCTCTATTGGGCCGGTTCTGCTAAATGATTTCGCACTTTGAGTTGGTCTGCCATAATACCCCAGAAATGGTGGGAGCCGCACGGTCTTTGATAGACTAAACTGATAGTAACAGCTGTGCGCCTTCAGATGAATAGAGCTGGCATGTAGGTGATCGATAGGCTGCATATTAGTAGCGGCAAAACCCTATGTTTTCCAGCTAGTCCTGCTTTCCCGATTTATTTACGGTGGTTATGGTGTACCCCTATTATCTACACTACGATCTTCCTACCGGCTCTGCACTCTCGTTATCATGGTTTGGCAGTAAACTTTCTATACGGTATATTATGAACCTATCATCTGCCAACTATCCTTACATCTGGGGCCCCCAACTGGGAGCACATTTTTTGTGTAGTTGTGCCAGATTATATTAATTTACTCACCATATTACAGCACACACGAGCTCTGTCATTAGAATCCAGTGATAGCACACAAGGGTTTACAGGGAGCCTCTATCATATTACAATATCCTCTGCATTACAAAGATAATCTCACTACTATTTGTATTTTCATGCTTTACAGATATTATACGTAATAACAATGAATATAAGAATGCGCACATCAGAAGAATATTGCGGAACAGTTCAATGGGTAACAAACTTGGCATCAAGGGATTGAGGTCCATTGTGGATGCAATGAAACCCACATGCTCCCGACCTATAGATTCGTATTCAGAATATGATCCTAATGACTATTCTGAGCTCAAGGAGTCAAAGGCAGATGGACTATCCTGTTCACCCAATAAGGTGCATGTTCTAATTTGGCAAGGTTTTATTGGTTGCACATATCTTGCATAGGTGTCTTGCATTTCTTTTGCTTCGTTTCACCGCCATCTGCTTAGTTTACTCATGATATATGTGAAGATGCCATGCCCATCCATTATCAACACATATTCCATTTGTCGTCATACTATGTTTTTCCATTCAAATGTTCTTCTTGTGTTTCAGACATCCAAAAGGAAGAGGGTGATTGCAGAACCTGAAGGAGTACAAGCAAAGTCCTTGAAAAAGGTGGTGCTACTGGAGAAATCACATAGCACCCGATGTATATTGGCGATAGAACCAGCGCCGCAAAACCTAGGATATCGCAACTATGCTGGTCGTTGCTTTGCTCTTGTGAGTACCTATTGTCCTATCGCTGTCCTTATATTCATACCTGGTGGATTATGTGACATCATTGTGCATTATAGCTTGCTTATCCATTGTTCGCTCCAAATTATCAGATCTATATTAATGCTTAAATTAATGTAGAATAAACCCAATGCCTATGAAGGAATTTAGTTCTGCATTGTTCTTGTAAGTATCTATTGTCCTTATATTTGTCAGGTACTTCTTCATGTACACTTTGTAGCTTGTTTTCCCTTGTCCTCCATTTTTCTACACATCAGATCTACATTTACTCTTGCCAAAATATTGAATAAAACCAATGTTACTGAAGAAGTTTATCTCCGCATTGCTCTTGTCGGTGCATTCTGCCTGTATGTTGTATTTACATTTGTACTCTGCATCTTAAGTTAAATAATTGCCATTTGTTCCTATATTTTCACATCTATATTTACTCTTAACAAAATGTAGAATAAAGGCAATACTCTTGAAGAAGAGTGTGAGGTAAACTTCTTCAATTGCCCCCCCCCCCATCAATATGGACAAGATCTTTATAGAGCCTGTCTTCACTACTAATGTAAGTTTGTCCTCCTCGAGCCTTCAAACTTTGTTGTTTATATTTGGATAGCTATGAGTGCAAATGCTGTTTGTTTTTGTCGTCTGCATCAAATTGCTTGTTCAAAGTTTATAAAGTAGAAGTACATAAACATAAGTTTGTCATTCTCAATTTCAGTCTTTAGTTGTACAATCTAGTTCCTTATTCGTACCATGTAAGTTAAACTAAACATAGCAAGTTATCTTCTTTAGCACTATGTGTATGCTTGTGTTCTTGATCTGTAATCCAGTGGTGTGGTGAGACTACCAACAACAGCACAATGTCATATCCTACTATGTCTCAACTATGAACAATGCCATATTATATTAATGTTATTTAAATTGTGTCTCTTTATTTACCAATCTGAAATGGTATAATTGACAGTACACTCACCATTCATGCTTATACGTTATTTAGAACTACATCTATGCTTGTGTTCTTGATCTGTAATCCAGTGGTTTGGTGAAGCTGGCAGCTCTTGCACAATGCCATTTCCTGCCGTCTTAACTATGAACAATGCCTATTATGTTAATGCTATTTTAAACCGTGTCTCTTTATTTCTGACAGAGAAATGAGATGAATTGACAGCACTGATGCTTATATGTGCAAACCTGTTATCTACCTACTTGTTTCTCTTTCAGGGTGACAGCACTGCTGCTAGGAAGAACTGCCACAATGATAGTGAGACGAACCCATTGTTTGTCCCTCTAACACATATTCCAGAGGAGAAGGCAAAACATATTGAGGGTAGGGATACAACCACGAAGTCACATCTTGATGTAGTGTCAAACTTACTCAGTGACACAAGCTCGATGAAGTCGCCGCCTGAATCTGTTCGACTTCTTCAGTCTAAAATTCAAGCAGAAATACATGCTTCTGCTCAAATACAACTGGAACTCCAATCTCTATGCAAGATTAACCGTAAGTACAAGACGTTTATTGATGCTATGCAGCTTAAGTTGGTGTATATGAGCGCCAAAGAAGCGCAGTCTCATCAGGTTGCTAAGCTGCTTGTGCTGCAGCTACTGGGTCAGGCTAACCTTTCTTCAACTATGTTGAAGTGTTGTCAGTTCTGTCTATTATTTTGTTCGCCTGTTAACTTCCACTGGTGGCGACCTGCCCAGTTTATGTAATCTGCTGTCTAGTTGCCCTTTATTATCACTGGCGGCGAACTTTGATGCTGAGGGGATGTAATATGTTGTAATTTCTTTGTTGTATAGTCTAGGTTTATTCTTGGTCGGTATGCTGTAATTTAGGCCGGAAGATTTAGTGGATCTCAGTTTTGTCGGTCTTCAGGGCGGACCGTTACTCATATGGGCCAAAACGTGGGCCTATAATCATCTTGGGCCATTAGCAGGTCTAAACCTTATGGTTGTTTCCCACCTTTAACAGGCCGAGTAAAGTTTTGGCCAGGTGGGCCAGTGAATACAATGGGCTTTTGACGGGCTAAAACCTAGATTGGGCTAGCATTGAGCAGAAAAATTCACGGGCCAATACAGGCCAAAACTGCCTAAGGCCCATGTTTGGCCCAAATAGGACGAGCAGTTAACAGGCCAAAATATATCTCGGGCCCGTTTGGCCCAATAAAATTATAGGCTTTAAGCAGGCCGGTATTGACGCGGGCCATAGGCCCAAAAGTGTCACGGGCCATTATCAGATGGGTTGTAAGCAGGCCGGATTCAAAGCGGGCTGTAATTAGGCCCAACTGTTACACGGGCCATTAACAGGCTGATAGGCCAGTTGGGCTGAAATTTATCCACGAAGACTACGGGCCATTAAGAGGCCTAAAGTTACTCCAGACAAGAAATAGCCCAGTTTCTACGTGGGCCGTTAAATGGCCTAAAGTTAAACCGGGCCGACAATGTCCCAGATACTCCACAGGCCGCTAACAGGCCGAAACTATTATCGGGCCGAACTGGTAAATGGGCATTTAACAGGCTCAAACCTGTCTTAGAATGGGCCCAAAGGTATAGTGGCCTGTTAACGGGCCTGATCTGATATGGGCCGTAATTTGGCCCAAAACTCGGCAGGCTGTGAACGGGCCTGGTCTGATATGGGCCTCAATTTGACCCAAAACATGGCAGGCTGTTAACGGGCCAGCCCACTAGTGTCTGAAAAAACATGGTGGGCCTTTAGCTGGGCTGGCCTTTTCACCGGAATGGGCCTCTATTGGGCCGACCACGTGTCGACGTATCATAGGCACCTCATGTCCAATGAGTGGATGACATCTGTCCCAACGAGGAGCTGACACGTGGTTCCGTCGGCCAATGAGAATTTTACACGTGGAAAATCGCCATTGGTCCGGGCTGTTAACGGGTTATCGGATCCAAAACCGGGCCCGATAGCTTAACGGCGAGCCATTACGGTCTATGCCACGTGTCGGTCACCCTTGACGAAAGCACTTCTATGACGCGCGATTTATCGTCATGGAAGTGGACACTTCTGTGATGATAATTTTGGTAATGTCATGCAACACTTCTACGACAGCACCGGTATGACTATCCTGATTCTATCATAAAATCGTCATGGATGTACATGCATGACAGAAAACGTGACCTACTATGACAAACACGTATCATCACGGAAGTGTATTTTTTTGTAGTGTACAAACTTACAAAACATGAATTAGCATGTTGTTAAGCCTGTTACAATTAACAGTTGTATCCATTTTTTAATCCGTTCCTTTGCTACTGTGCTACTCTTTCGAAATGAAGATATCACTACAGATGCTGTCGTTTTATTACCATTTTCTATTTTTGGTGGATGTTAACCCTATTGTAGTTAACATTGGCTTTCCATGTACTTACACAGGGCTATAATGGGCGATGTTGTTGTTTGCCGTCAAGGTTAGCTGCATCCCATGTCTTATACACCATCTATTCCTAAATAAAAGTATTTTTAGAGATTCCAATATAGACTACATAAGGAGCAAAATGAGTGAATCTAGATTCTAATCTGAACTATATCTATAATTCTATATACATATGTATGTAGTTCATATTGAAATATCAAAAAAAATACTTGTACTTAGGAACATAGGTAGTTGTATTTTACATCATTTGTGCAATCTCAATTTAGCTTCTAACATTTACTGGTTGCTTGTAGGTACATATATGAGCGGTACTGATCCACGCTTCGATCCCTTCTGTGTATGGGGCAATGAGATATTCATGAACAAGCGTCAAGTGAGGAAACTAAGAAAGATTGTTAGGCGAAATAAATGGGTGATTGGAATTAAGCTCTTTATTTACATTTTGTCGAAGACAACAGTGAACTTTAGGATGGTAAGTAATGTGTTGCCTTTCCCCCTGCCCACAACAAGTTACTCTATTAGACCTCAGTATCTGATATTTTTCTCTTTTTAGTGGTTTCCGAAGCTATTTACTAATGATTACCTTGCAAACTACATGACCGGAGTGGAGGCAACTAAGGTTAACGTATATAATTCATGCTACCATGATAATGCTCTAGAAGTCTTTCTGAAGGCGGTGAAGGATGGGCGGGCGATCGTCACAAGGGGTTGGACAAAAGTGGTTCGTGCCTATGGCATGCAGGAAGGCACATTATGGGCATTCCGCTTCTTCAACACTGTCGGCAGTCAAAATGATGTACACTTGTCTCTTCACCTTTACTGCCTTTAAATATTGTGGTTCATCATAGTTAATTGCTGGCTAATCCTGTAATTACTGAACATATTGTACTGGCAACTTTATTTATGGATTCGTTGTTGAACCATTATGCTGAGAATTTGAATTGCACGTTTCGTATTTCAAAATTTCCAATTAGAATAATAAATTACAGGAAAAAATAAAAAGAGAACAGATGGTCATGGAACTTTGCAAACGGTTATGGCAGTAACAACGCTTGTGATGGATAGCCCAATGCCACACAGTTTTCTACATCAAATCGTGTGTGATGTAGTTAATGAAAGCAAACAATTAACCAAGGCAGACCGTGTGTGATAGTTACACCTTTCACACACGAGTGTATACATAAAACTGTATGGGATGTACATCCGAATGGAAACGTTTTCCCTGGATTGACTGTGTGGGATGTACATAAGAATGGAAAAGTATTCCTTGGATTGACTGTGTGTGATATACACACGAACAGAAATGATTTGCTAGGCTTCACCGTGTGGGATGTACATACCTATGGAAATGTTTTCTTGGATTACCGTGTGGGATGTACATACCTACGGAAATGATTGGGTTTCGATGCCTCGCCCGATCGCACACGGCCCCAGCCTGGGTCCCAGGAGGGCCTATCCCCGACAATTTCTGGGTCGTGTGGGAAGGACACCCTATCGCACACACTCACTTGGCGATGGTTCCAAATGCCCTCGCGAAAAGGGGTTTAAAACCGTTTGTTTAGGACCGACGCGCACCAGTGCATGCTTGGTTTGGTTAACTGTCTGATCTTCTATTGGGAGTATGTTATATTGTGCAATGTGGTGCTCAGTTAATGTTTGGTTCATTTGCTGTGGTGTTTAGTTAACTGATTGGTTCAATTCTACAATGTGATGTTCAATTGTTGTGGGTGCATTCTGTTATTGTATACCACGTGAGGAATAAATTGAATTTGGTTGTACTAAATAAATGAGAAACAAATATGATTCCTATATTTCCAAGTTGTTAAGCATGCTTGGTTTGGTTAACTGTCTGATCTTCTATTAGGAGTATGTTATATTGTGCAATGTGGTGCTCAGTTAATGTTTGGTTCATTTCTTGTAGTGTTTAGTTAACTGCTTGGTTCAATTCTGCAATGCGATGTCCAAATGTCATGGGTAGAAATTTGTATTGTTGTGCATGTGAGGAATAAAACAAATTTGGTCGCACTTAATACATGAGAGACATATACAAGTGCTATATTTCCTAATTCTTAATCATGCTTGGTTTGGATAAATGGGTTTTCCATGTGGCTTGAATTAATCTGATGAATCTGCAATGTGTTTATTTTTCATCAACATATTTTACTGATAGCATGTGAACCCCGACTTAACCTGATGACTAACTACCTTATATGTGTTGCAGGGAAACAATGTGAAGCACTAAGGTTTATAATCGAGGTTAGCACATGCATGGTCCGTTGTCTAATAGCACATTATTGTGCAATTGTAGGAACCATTCTAATATTTAGGTTTTTAACAATTTGGTCTTGCACATGTAGGTCCTGCCGTCAGAGGTTTTGACCCACTGTTCGACCCTTTTTGTGTTGGGGAACGTTGCAGAAAACAAAAAATTTCCTATGGTTTCACCAAGATCCATCTATGAGTTCATCTAGCAACGAGTGATCGGATTGTATCTACATACCTTTGTAGATCACGCGCGGAAGCGTTCAAAGAACGGGGATGAGGAAGTCGTACTCGACGTGATCCAAATCACCGGAGATCCTAGCGCCAAACGGACGGCACCTCCGTGTTCAACACACGTACGGTCAGCGTGGCGTCTTCTCCTTCTTGATCCATCAAGGGGGAGGAGAGGTTGATGAAGATCCAGCAGCACGACGGCGTGGTGGTGGATGCAGGGGTCACCGCAGCAGGGCTTCGCCGTTCTACTGCGAGAGGGAGAGGTGTAGCAGGGGAGAGGGAGGCGCCAAGACTCAAGGGTGCGGCTGACCCTCCCTCCTCCCCCCTTTATATAGGCCCCCAAGGGGGGGCGCCGGCCCTAGGAGATGGGATCTCCTAGGGGGGCGGCGGCCAAGGGTGGAGTAGCCCCCAAGGCAAGTGGGGCGCCCCCCCACCCTAGGGTTCCCAACCCTAGGCGCATGGGGTGGGCCAAGGGGGGCGCACAAGCCCACTATGGGCTGGTTCCCCTCCCCACTTTGGCCCATGGGGCCCTCCGGGATGGGTGGCCCCACCCGGTGGACCCCCGGGACCCTTCCGGTGGTCCCGGTACAATACCGATGACCCCCGAAACTCTCCCGATGGCCGAAACTGCACTTCCTATATATAATTCTTCACCTCCGGACCATTCCGGAACTCCTCGTGACGTCCGGGATCTCATCCGGGACTCCGAACAACTTTCGGGTTACTGCATATTATATCTCTACAACCCTAGCGTCACCGAACCTTAAGTGTGTAGACCCTACGGGTTCGGGAGACATGTAGACATGACCGAGATGGCTCTCCGGTCAATAACCAACAGCGGGATCTGGATACCCATGTTGGCTCCCACATGCTCCTCGATGATCTCATCGGATGAACCACGATGTCGAGGATTCAAGCAACCCCGTATACAATTCCCTTTGTCAATCGGTACGTTACTTGCCCGAGATTCGATCGTCGGTATCCCAATACCTCGTTCAATCTCGTTACCGGCAAGTCACTTTACTCGTACCGTAATGCATGATCCCGTGACCAGACACTTGGTCACTTTGAGCTCATTATGATGATGCATTACCGAGTGGGCCCAGAGATACCTCTCCGTTATACGGAGTGACAAATCCCAGTCTTGATCCGTGTCAACCCAACAGACACTTTCGGAGATACCCGTAGTATACCTTTATAGTCACCCAGTTACGTTGTGACGTTTGGTACACCCAAAGCACTCCTACGGCATCCGAGAGTTACACGATCTCATGGTCTAAGGAAAAGATACTTGACATTGGAAAAACTCTAGCAAACGAACTATACGATCTTGTGCTATGTTTAGGATTGGGTCTTGTCCATCACATCATTCTCCTAATGATGTGATCTCGTTATCAATGACATCCAATGTCCATAGTCAGGAAACCATGACTATTTGTTGATCAACGAGCTAGTCAACTAGAGGCTTACTAGGGACATGTTGGTGTCTATATATTCACACATGTATTACGATTTCGTTACGTTGTGACGTTTGGTACACCCAAAGCACTCCTACGGCATCCGAGAGTTACACGATCTCATGGTCTAAGGAAAAGATACTTGACATTGGAAAAACTCTAGCAAACGAACTATACGATCTTGTGCTATGTTTAGGATTGGGTCTTGTCCATCACATCATTCTCCTAATGATGTGATCTCGTTATCAATGACATCCAATGTCCATAGTCAGGAAACCATGACTATCTTGATCAACGAGCTAGTCAACTAGGAGGCTTACTAGGGACATGTTGGTGTCTATATATTCACACATGTATTACGATTTCCGGATAACACAATTATAGCATGAATAAAAGACAATTATCATGAACAAGGAAATATAATAATAATCCTTTTATTATTGCCTCTAGGGCATATTTCCAACAGTCTCCCACTTGCACTAGAGTCAATAATCTAGTTACATCATGATGAATCGAACACCCATGGAATTCTGGTGCTGATCATGTTTTGCTCCAGGGAGAGGTTTAGTCAACGGATCTGCTACATTCAGGTCCGTATGTACTTTACAAATATCTATGTATCCATCTTGAACATTTTCACGAATGGAGTTGAAGCGACGCTTGATGTGCCTTGTCTTCTTGTGAAACCTGGGCTCCTTGGCAAGTGCAATAGCTCCAGTGTTGTCACAGAAGAGTTTGATCGGCCCCGACGCATTGGGTATGACTCCTAGGTCGGTGATGAACTCCTTCAGCCAAATTGCTTCATGCGCTGCCTCCGAGGCTGCCATGTACTCCGCTTCACATGTAGATCCCGCCACGACGCTCTGCTTGCAACTGCACCAGCTTACTGCCCCACCATTCAAAATATACACGTATCCGGTTTGTGACTTAGAGTCATCCAGATCTGTGTCGAAGCTAGCGTCGACGTAACCCTTTACGACGAGCTCTTTGTCACCTCCATAAACGAGAAACATTTCCTTAGTCCTTTTCAGGTACTTCAGGATATTCTTGACCGCTGTCCAATGTTCCTTGCCGGGATTACTTTGGTACCTACCTACCAAACTTACGGCAAGGTTTACATCAGGTCTGTACACAGCATGGCATACATAATAGAACCTATGGCTGAGGCATAGGGGATGACACTCATCTCTTCTATATCTTCTGCCGTGGTCGGACATTGAGCTGAGCTCAATTTCACACCTTGCAACACAGGCAAGAACCCCTTCTTAGACTGATCCATATTGAATTTCTTCAATATCCTATCAAGGTATGTGCTTTGTGAAAGACCTATGAGGCGTCTTGATCTATCTCTATAGATCTTGATGCCTAATATATAAGCAGCTTCTCCAAGTTTCTTCATTGAAAAACTCTTATTCAAGTAGGCCTTAATGCTGTCCAAAAGCTCTATATCATTTCCCATCAAAAGTATGTCATCTACATATAATATGAGAAATGCTACAGAGATCCCACTCACTTTCTTGTAAACGCAGGCTTCTCCATAAGTCTGCATAAACCCCAAATGCTTTGATCATCTCATCAAAGAGAATGTTCCAACTCCGAGATGCTTGCACCAGCCCATAAATCGAGCGTTGGAGCTTGCACACCTTGTCAGCATTCTTAGGATCGACAAAACCTTTCGGCTGCATCATATACAATTCTTCCTTAAGGAAACCATTAAGGAATGCCGTTTTGACGTCCATTTGCCATATCTCATAATCATAGAATGCGGCAATTGCTAACATGATTTGGACGGACTTCAGCTTCGCTACCGGTGAGAAAGTCTCATCGTAGTCAACCCCTTGAACTTGTCGATAACCCTTAGCAACAAGCCGAGCTTTATAGATGGTCACATTACCATCCGCGTCTGTCTTCTTCTTAAAGATCCATTTATTTTCTATGGCTCGCCGCTCAACGGGCAAGTCAGTCAAAGTCCATACTTCGTTTTCATACATGGATCCTATCTCGGATTTCATGGCTTCCAGCCATTTGTTGGAATCCGGGCCCGCCATCGCTTCTTCATAGTTCGAAGGTTCACCGTTGTCTAACAACATGATTTCCAAGACAGGGTTGCCGTACCACTCTGGTGCGGAACGTGTCCTTGTGGACCTACGAAGTTCAGTAGCAACTTGATCTGAAGTTTCATGATCATCATCATTAACTTCCTCTCTAGTCGGTGCAGGCACCTCAGGAACATTTTCTTGAGTTGCGCCATTTTCCGGTTCAAGAGGTAATACTTCATCAAGTTCTACTTTCCTCCCACTTACTTCTTTCGAGAGAAACTCCTTCTCTAGAAAGGACCCATTCTTGGCAACAAAGATCTTGCCTTTGGATCTGAGGTAGAAGGTATACCCAATAGTTTCTTTAGGGTATCCTATGAAGACGCATTTTTCCGACTTGGGTTCGAGCTTTTCAGGTTGAGGTTTCTTGACATAAGCATCGCATCCCCAAACTTTTAGAAACGACAGTTTAGGTTTCTTCCCAAACCATAACTCAAACGGTGTCGTCTCAACGGATTTTGACGGAGCCCTATTTAAAGTGAATGTGGCAGTCTCTAAAGCATAGCCCCAAAAAGATAGCGGTAAATTGGTAAGAGACATCATAGATCGCACCATATCTAATAGAGTGCGATTATGACGTTCGGACACACCATTACGCTGAGGTGTTCCAGGCGGCGTGAGTTGTGAAACTATTCCATATTTTCTTAAGTGTGTGCCAAATTCGTGACTCAAGTATTCTCCTCCACGATCTGATCGCAGGAACTTGATTTTCCTGTCACGTTGATTCTCAACCTCACTCTGAAATTCCTTGAACCTTTCAAAGGTCTCAGACTTGTGTTTCATTAAGTAGACATACCCATATCTACTCAAGTCATCAGTGAGGGTGAGAACATAACGATAACCACCGCGAGCCTCAACACTCATTGGACCGCACACATCAGTATGTATGATTTCCAATAAGTTGGTTGCTCGCTCCATTGTTCCTGAGAACGGAGTCTTGGTCATTTTACCCATGAGGCATGGTTCGCATGTGTCAAATGATTCGTAATCAAGAGACTCTAAAAGTCCATATGCATGGAGCTTCTTCATGCGTTTGACACCTATGTGACCAAGGAGGCAGTGCCACAAGTATGTGGGACTATCATTATGAACCTTACATCTTTTGGTACTCACACTATGAATATGTGTAGCATTACGCTCGAGATACATTAAGAATAAACCATTCACCATCGGAGCATGACCATAAAACATATCTCTCATATAAATAGAACAACCATCATTCTCGGATTTAAATGAGTAGCCATCTCGTATTAAACGAGATCCTGATACAATGTTCATGCTCAAACTTGGCACTAAATAACAATTATTGAGGTTCAAAACTAATCCCGTAGGTAAATGTAGAGGTAGCGTGCCGACGGCGATCACATCGACCTTGGAACCATTCCCGACGCGCATCGTCACCTCGTCCTTCGCCAGTCTCCGCTTATTCCGCAGCTCCTGCTTTGAGTTACAAATGTGAGCAACTGCACCGGTATCAAATACCCAGGAGCCACTACGAGTACTGGTAAGGTACACATCAATTACATGTATATCACATATACCTTTCGTTTTGTCGGCCTTCTTGTCCGCTAAGTATTTGGGGCAGTTCCGCTTCCAGTGACCACTTTCCTTGCAATAAAAGCACTCAGTCTCGGGCTTGGGTCCATTCTTTGGCTTCTTCCCGGCAGCTTGCTTGCCGGGCGCGGCAACTCCCTTGCCGTCCTTCTTGAAGTTTTTCTTACCCTTGCCTTTCTTGAACTTAGTGGTTTTATTCACCATCAACACTTGATGTTCCTTTTTGACTTCTACCTCTGCTGATTCCAGCATTGCAAATACTTCAGGAATGGTCTTTTCCATCCCCTGCATATTGAAGTTCATCACAAAGCTCTTGTAGCTCGGTGGAAGCGACTAAAGGATTCTGTCAATGACCGCGTCATCCGGGAGATTAACTCCCAGCTGAGACAAGCGGTTATGTAACCCAGACATAGTGAGTATGTGCTCACTGATAGAACTGTTTTCCTCCATCTTACAGCTGAAGAACTTGTCGGAGACTTCATATCTCTCGACCCGGGCATGAGCTTGAAAAACCATTTTCAGCTCTTTGAACATCTCATATGCTCCGTGTCTCTCAAAACGCTTTTGGAGCCCCGGTTCTAAGTTGTAAAGCATGCCGCACTGAACGAGGGAGTAATCATCGGTACGTGTCTGCCAAGCGTTCATAACGTCTTGTTCTGAAGGGAGAACAGGTGCGTCACCTAGCGGTGCTTGTAGGACATAATCTTTCTTGGCAGCTATGAGGATGATCCTCAGGTTCCGGACCCAGTCCGTATAGTTGCTGCCATCGTCTTTCAGCTTGGTTTTCTCTAGGAACGCGTTGAAGTTGAGGACAACGTTGGCCATTTGATCTACAATACATGTTGTAAAGATTTTAGACTAAGTTCATGATAATTAAGTTCATCTAAATCAAATTATTCAATGAACTCCCACTTCCCACTTAGATAGACATCCCTCCAGTCATCTAAGTATAACATGATCCGAGTTAACTAGGCCGTGTCCGATCATCACGTGAGACGGACTAGCCAACATCGGTGAACATCTTCATGTTGATCGTATCTTCTATACCACTCATGCTCGACCTTTCAGTCTTCTGTGTTCCGAGGCCATGTCTGTACATGCTAGGCTCGTCAAGTCAACCTAAGTGTTTGCATGTGTAAATCTGTCTTACACCCGTTGTATGTGAACGTTAGAATCTATCACACCCGATCATCACGTGGTGCTTCGAAACAACGAACTGTCGCAACGGTGCACAGTTAGGGGGAACACTTTCTTGGAATTATTATGAGGGATCATCTTATTTACTACCGTCGTTCTAAGTAAACAAGATGCAAAAACATGATAAACGTCACATGCAATCAAATAATAATAGTGACATGATATGGCCAATATCACATAGCTCCTTTGATCTCCATCTTGGGGCTCCATGATCATCTTGTCACCGGCATGACACCATGATCTCCATCATCATGATCTTCATCATCGTTTCTCCATGAAGTTTCTCGCCAACTATTACTTCTACTACTATGGCTAACACGTTTAGCAATAAAGTAAAGTAATTTACATGGCATTTCTTAATGACACGCAGGTCATACAAAAAATAAAGACAACTCCTATGGCTCCTGCCGGTTGTCATACTCATCGACATGCAAGTCGTGATTCCTATTACAATAGCATGAACATCTCATACATCACATATATATTATTCATCATTCATCACAACTTTGGCCATATCACATCACAAAACACTTGCTGCAAAAACAAGTTAGACGTCCTCTAATTGTTGTTGCAAGTTTTACGTGGCTGCAATAGGGTTCTAGCAAGAACGTTTTCTTACCTACGTGAAAGCCACAACGTGATTTGTCAACTTCTATTTACCCTTCATAAGGACCCTTTTCATCGAATCCGCCCCAACTAAAGTGGGAGAGACAGACACCCGCCAGCCACCTTATGCAACTAGTGCATGTTAGTCGGTGGAACCGGTCTCACGTAAGCGTACGTGTAAGGTTGGTCCGGGCCGCTTCATCCCACAATACTGTTGAAGCAAAATAAGACTAGTAGCGGCAAGAAAGTTGACAACATCTACGCCCACAACAAATTGTGTTCTACTCGTGCAAAGAGAACTACACATAGACCTAGCTCATGATGCCACTGTTGGGGAACGTTGCAGAAAACAAAAAATTTCCTACGGTTTCACCAAGATCCATCTATGAGTTCATCTAGCAACGAGTGATCGGATTGCATCTACATACCTTTGTAGATCACGCGCGGAAGCGTTCAAAGAACGGGGATGAGGAAGTCGTACTCGACGTGATCCAAATCACCGGAGATCCTAGCGCCGAACGGACGGCACCTCCGTGTTCAACACACATACGGTCAGCGTGACGTCTCCTCCTTCTTGATCCAGCAAGGGGGAGGAGAGGTTGATGAAGATCCAGCAGCACGACGGCGTGGTGGTGGATGCATGGGTCACCGCAGCAGGGCTTCGTCGTTCTACTGCGAGAGGGAGAGGTGTAGCAGGGGAGAGGGAGGCGCCAAGACTCAAGGGTGCGGCTGACCCTCCCTCCTCCCCCCTTTATATAGGCCCCCAAGGGGGGGCGCCGGCCCTAGGAGATGGGATCTCCTAGGGGGGCGGCGGCCAAGGGTGGAGTAGCCCCCAAGGCAAGTGGGGCGCCCCCCCCCACCCTAGGGTTCCCAACCCTAGGCGCATGGGGTGGGCCAAGGGGGGCGCACCAGCCCACTATGGGCTGGTTCCCCTCCCCACTTTGGCCCATGGGGCCCTCCGGGATGGGTGGCCCCACCCGGTGGACCCCCGGGACCCTTCCGGTGGTCCCGGTACAATACCGATGACCCCGAAACTTTCCCGGTGGCCGAAACTGGACTTCCTATATACAAATCTTTACCTCCGGACCATTCCAGAACTCTCATGATGTCCAGGATCTCATCCGGGACTCCGAAAAACTTTCAGGTTACCGCATACTAACATCTCTACAACCCTAGCGTCACCGAACCTTAAGTGTGTAGACCCTACGGGTTCGGGAGACATGTAGACATGACCGAGATGGCTCTCCGGTCAATAACCAACAGCGGGATCTGGATACCCATGTTGGCTCCCACATGCTCCTCGATGATCTCATCGGATGAACCACGATGTCGAGGATTCAAGCAACCCCATATACAATTCCCTTTGTCAATCGGTACGTTACTTGCCCGAGATTCGATCGTCGGTATCCCAATACCTCGTTCAATCTCGTTACCGACAAGTCACTTTACTCGTACCGTAATGCATGATCCCTTGACCAGACACTTGGTCACTTTGAGCTCATTATGATGATGCATTACCGAGTGGGCCCAGAGATACCTCTCCGTTATACGGAGTGACAAATCCCAGTCTTGATCCGTGTCAACCCAACAGACACTTTCGGAGATACCCGTAGTATACCTTTATAGTCACCCAGTTACGTTGTGACGTTTGGTACACCCAAAGCACTCCTACGGCATCCGAGAGTTACACGATCTCATGGTCTAAGGAAAAGATACTTGACATTGGAAAAACTCTAGCAAACGAACTATACGATCTTGTGCTATGTTTAGGATTGGGTCTTGTCCATCACATCATTCTCCTAATGACGTGATCTCGTTATCAATGACATCCAATGTCCATAGTCAGGAAACCATGACTATCTGTTGATCAACGAGCTAGTCAACTAGAGGCTTACTAGGGACATGTTGGTGTCTATATATTCACACATGTATTACGATTTCCGGATAACACAATAATAATCCTTTTATTATTGCCTCTAGGGCATATTTCCAACATTTTGCATATGGGGAAATGAGTTGTCCATGAATATCAATCAAGTCAAGAAACTCAGAAAGATTGTTAGGATAAAGAAATTAGTGACAAAAAATAACAAGATCTTTGTCTGCACAATGAAGAAGATATCAGTTAACTACAAGATGGTACTAACTATTATACCTTGCCTTTTTTATTCCTTTGCCCCATTTCCAATATAGAGAAGATATTTATGCACATCCTTGTTTTCAAGCCTTTCCAAAGCAGTTCACTGATGATTACCTCTCAAACCACCTCTATGGTCAGGAGGCGAGGAAGGTTTCCAACAACACCCACGGTTCAATATCGAAGTGTTCCTCAAGAGCACGAAGCATGGACGGTCAATCATCCACATGCATTGGCCTAAAGTTGCAATGAACTTCAACATGAATGAAGGCTCAATATTCGCCTTCCGCTTCAGCAGTTTTCTAGATGAGATGCACCTGTCTATGTACCGTCTATGATGTTAATTTCGAAAGATTCTAGATGTTGCATGTGAAACTTGGTGCTGGTGTAGTTGTGTAATGGGGTACCTGAGTACTGAAGCTATATCATGTTGTACTCTGATGCATTTCAATTATGAAATATTGCTTCCTTAATATGGAAATGAAATATATTATGTTCTTAATATGAATGTCAATTAGATTAATAAATGGATTATTAATAATAGGGCAATTAGCCTGCTAATGGCTAATTGAATTGCTAATTGGGGTTTTCTATTGCAAATGGTTTTTCAGAAAAGACCGTGGGCAATGACCTCAGGCAACACACACAGTTTCTAGGAATAAACCGTGTTGGATCAATGAACAATAACACACGTCATTCTCTTGAAAAATGTTTGCGCTAGGCCACCTTGCGCAAACGTTTACCACATAAAAACTATGTGTGATGGATAGCCTTTGTCACACATTTTCTTCTACGAACCATGTGTGATCCATTTAATAACGCAAACGTTTGCGCTAGGAAAATTGTGTGTGATGTACCTGCGAATGGAAATGTTTTTCTTGGAGCAACTGTGTGGGATGTATATATGAACGGAAATGTTTAGTGAGGACTGACTGTGTGGGATGTACTTACGACCGGAAATGATTTCGTCTGTATAATTGTATTTTTTGAGCACTACTATACGTATAACTGTACTTGATCGCTCGTCGGTCGCACATGGCCTCATTTTGCCGAGCATGTGTGTGCTAGGAGGGCATAACCCCGACAGTTTCTGGGTCATGTGGGAAGGACCCCCCTAGCGCCCACACTCACTTGGTGAAGGTACCAAATGCCATCACGGAAAGGGGTTAAAACCGTTTGTATAGCACCTCGCTGTACCAATGGCTGGTGGCGGCGGCCCCCTGACTTTCCCCTCCTGGTGGCTCTCCGGCCCGGGGCGGAGCTGCACTGGGGGGTGCTCCTAGGCGGCAGTGGTCTGGCTGGCAGCGAGGTTCCTCGACGCGGCGTGCACGGGCGGCTGGGCGGCGGCGCCATCGTTGGCAGTGGGGTGGCGTAGTGGTGCAGCGGCGCAGCTTGGCGGCGGTGCTCGGCCCAGATCTGGGCCTGGGCAGGCCGGCGGCAGGACGGGTCTGCGGCGTGACTCCCGAGAGGTGGGGGAGCGGCGATGAACTTCGAGGTACTAGCGGCTCCGATGCCAGCCTGCTGCAGCGTGGTCGGCGGGGCTTAGCGGGCGTTTCGGGTCAGGCCGGGACAGGGGTGGCCTGGTATGCACCACTGCCATGTCCGGATGGCTACCGCGACAGTGCCGGAGGTGCGGGCCTCTCGCACGACGGCGGTGGAGGTGGTTCCCTCCCGCTCGGCCTTGGTGCTGCTGCTCCCGTCGCTTGGATCTTCTTCCGGTCTTATTGGTCTCGAAGTGGTGCTCACAGCGAGACGGCGTAGGTGGCGGCGCAACTGTGATGGCGCATGGTGTTGGGCGGTGGTTTCGCTGATCGGTTCCGGTTGGCCAGTGGGGTTTGGAGCGCGGGAGAAATCCTTGCCGGTTCGTCCGGCACCGATGCGGTGACATCGGCGGGTGCCATTATCCCTTCTTGGAGGGTGTCAGTAGTACCTATCCCCACCTCCCTCCGCGTACTGGGGGAAACCCTAGGACTTGTCCGGGCAGCAGCGTCGTCGGCGTCGCATCCCTTTTTGGAGGTGCTTCTTAGTTCGTGGTAGATCGGAGCCTCGGGCTGTGGTGGTTTGTTTCCGGAGGGCGCAGCAGTCGCAGGTCTTTAGCACTTTGTCGAGCTGCCGTTGTTGGCATTTATTTCTTCTTCTTTTTCTTTGGGCTTAATGTGCTGCTCGCCCCAGCATTGCGATGTGTACAATGGTGGTTTGCTTTGGAATACAAAGTGGGGGAAACCCTTTTTAGATAAGGTTTTTGACCTTGATATGAAATGTCTAGACAAAAGTTTTGCACTCCCTTATATCCATATTAATTGATGCTTCTTTACTACAACTTTGTACTACAGTCGTACTGAAGCATCGTCAATTAATTTGGATAGGAAGGAGTAACAGAATATGAGGTACTGAGTAGAATTCAGCACAGGAACCTTGTACCCATCCTCACTACATGTTCGACCATAGACAATAAAGATATCGCTTTCAAAGCTCTAGTTTATAAATTCATGCCTAAAAGAAATTTGGACACATGGTTGCATAATACATATTCGGGTAGTTCTTCCAAATGTTTGAGCTTAGCTCCAAGAGCAAGCATAGCTACCGGTATAGCCGATACAGTGGCTTATTTACACAATGATTGTGAAAGAAAGATTATACATTGTGATCTAAAACCAACTAATATCCTTCTAGACGATGATAAGAATGCTTATTTGGGAGGCTTTGGCATTGCAAGCCTCATCGGACATTCAAGTTTAGTCACCTCAACTAGGCTGAAGGTAACAATAGGGTACATAGCTCTAGGTACTTTCCCGCACGTCTATCTTTTATGGACATCTATTATTTTTGAAGACAACCTCGCACGACATAACTGGTAAGGGAGTAAGAAGTGTTGTTTTTGTACCCAGGACGAGACAATCAAACACCGTCTTTTTCAATGCTAGTTTGCATGTTCTACGTGATCAGTCATTCAAATAGCGTCAAATTTATATCCGCTCACATGTGTTGCCGATATGTTTGGTCATTGGTTGAACAGTATTCCAAAATGTTCAAAACGCTAATAAGGATGGGAGCATATGCCTTAATGTGGTCGCTATGGGTATGTACAAATGATTTGGTTTTTAATGACAAAAATACTTTAGGTTATTTTCTGGCATACGTACGCCTCGTACGTGGTCTACAGTACAACGAACAAAGTACCAAGTGTTGTTCAAGACGATGTGTACGCTATTGCAGGTGACTACAAAGGTTTTTTCCAACATGGATGGCAGCATAGCCTTCGGATTGACCCACCACCTCTTTCGACATAGGCATAGTGTCGATATATAGGACTCTACAGTTGTTGTTTTGTCGTTTTTGTTTCTTTTCTTTCTGTCAAACTTTTCAGGATTAATTATGTGCATCTTAATTATGCAGAGTCCGGGTGTTACTCATAATGTTTTGTATCCTCTTGATGCGACATTTTTAGATAATAAAAGCGCCCTTTATCGATTTTTTTACAGGATATTAATTACCAATTTTATCTTTTCGCAGAATATGCTCAAAGTGGCTATCACTACTAGGAAAACGGCTATAGCTAATATGGACATTAATGATGCACCATGTATAGCAGTGGCGCATCAGATATACTTACGCCATTATTGGCCACATTACTAATGGCACACCTGGTGTGCGGTGCGCCATTACTATTTTTGAAAAAAAAAGATAAAAAAAAACTAGTAATGGCGCACTATCCCCACTATTAAAAAAAAATTCTTCAAAACTAGTAATGGCGCACCGCACACCAAGTGCGCCATTAGTAACCCTGGTTACTAATGGCACATTCTTAGGTGGTGCGCCATTGGTAACCTGGGAGCAGCTAAATATTTTTGACAGCCACCTACCACACTCACTTTCCCCACATCATTCTCTCCATCTCTACCAAGTTTGGTCTCGGCTGCCTCCTCCTCCTCACCTCATTTGCACCATAGATTCACCCAAATTAAGTGGTTAAATTTCCTTTTTTTGATAGGTAAGTAAGGGGAAAACTTTCTTTATGTTCTAGATCTACTTTTTTGTCCCTTCAACAACGTACACACTTTTTATGGCATAGATCTACGCATGTTTGTGGTGTTGTATATGTTTGTGTCTGCAGGTACCAGTATTTGAAATGCGATAGTTACCAATATTTTACCGGAATGTTGATTCATTTCCGTCTCGGCAAGAATTTGGCACTATGCATTCTTTTTGGTCCTATTTTTAGGCAAAGTCATGCCAAAAAAATTTGGTTCTAAAATATCATTTTACTCTACCCCGCAGGTGACCATGGTCTGCACGATGACTGAAGGCACCGTGAATAGGTTTTTGAGCTCCGCGAAGACCGAGATGCTTCAAAAGAATGAGACGGAGATAAGATGTCCGTGTCGAAGATGCAAGCTGAAGAGCCTTATAGACCCGGATTCCGGACAGGTGCGGGACCACCTGCTCTTGCGTGGTTTCATGGATGGCTATCGGTGGCAAGGTGATGAAGATGATTATGAAGTTGTCCATGGGGGCCGGGCAAGAAATAAGGAAGGGCGGCAAGACAACCGTGGCGAGGGTGGGCGAGAAGACGAAGAATCTCCAGGACATGATCACGAAGTAGATGCAGGACACAGTCATCATGTAGAAGATGCCGGACATGATGATGAGGAAGATCAAGGCGAAGGGCATGATCATGAAGATGAAGATGCCGGAGCAGACGACGATGGACCATCGATGGCCTGGGTGCAGGACCCTCATATTCAAGAGCTGCTTCTCAAGCAGACGGGTAACGCAAGAGCTGCCACCCGAGAGAAAGCCAAGCTGGATCAACTGGAGATAGACGCGATTACTCCGTTGTATGAAGGATGCAGGCCCGAGGATACCCGCCTAAAAGTAACGCTCATGGCTCTAGAGATGACGGTAAAACACAAAATGACTGACGCATGCTTCGACGAGAACATGTCATTCTAGCACGAACGTCTTCCCAAGGGGAACAAGTGCCCGACCAGTTTTAAGGAGGCGAAGAAAATCGTGTGTCCTCTAGATTTACCGCACGTGAAATACCATGTGTGCATGAACAATTGCATCATTTATCGGGGCGAGCACGCAGAGTCTACCATATGTCCACTATGCAACGTCACTCGATACAAGAAGAGGAAGAAAGCTCCTAGAAAAGTGGTATGGTACTTTCCGATCGCTCCTCGTCTGCAGCGGTATTTCGCGAACCCAAAGCTAGCAAAGCTCCTGCGTTGGCACGCGGATAGGGAGGAGAAGAAGCGAGAAGATGACGGAAATGATCCGGAGATAAATAAAAAATACAAGATGCTGAGTCATCCTAAGGATGCGAGCCAGTGGCAAGCATTGAACTTCGAACACCCAGAATATGGGGACGATCCAAGGAACATCATGCTGGGCGCGAGCACCAATGGAGTCAACCCGTTTCGCAGCCAGAGAAGCACACATAGCACCTGGCCTGTGTTTGTGTGGATGTACAACCTTCCCCCTGGTTGTGCATGAAGAGGAAATACATTCACATGAGTATACTAATTGAAGGGCCGAAACAACCAGGGAATGACATCAATCTATATCTGGGGCTGTTGAAAGAGGAGCTAGACACGCTGTGGAAAATGCCAGCCAATACGTGGGACGCCGCAGAGAAAGAATATTTCCCTATAAGAGACGCACTGCTCACGACGGTGCACGACTATCTCGGTTACGGATATGTCGCGGGGCAGGTGATCCACGGATTTTCTGCATGCGTCAGGTGCATGGATGACACAACGTATCGCCAGCTAGATAGAGATCCAGGGTCTTTGAAAACCGTGTTCATGGGACATCGAAGGTGGCTTCGCGACGATGACTCATGAAGAAAACGTAAGGATCTGTTCGATGGTGAAACTGAACCCCGAAGACGCCCGCGTACGAGGAGCGGCGAGAAAATTTACGAGTTGTTGAAAAAATGGAAAGAGTGCCCACCGCCGGGAAAGAAGCGAAAGGTGCCAGTGTTGGGGATACACATAACAGGTAGGCCCACGAAGGGTCGAAATATCATGAAGCATGGGGTCCAGACAACATGTGGGTCCAGGTAAATTTCATAGAGACATACTATCCACTCGGACAAGCAGCATACTATCCACTCGACCAAGCAGCATACCATCCACTCGGATGATAGTTCACCACTCGACCGTACGACTCACTTGGATATACGAAGACCAGCAGGCAGCAAAGCAGTCGGCATCATTCTCATAGTGAGGGCTTGGTAGTGGGCTGGTATTATGGCATTCATGTCCCACTTTGTAACATAGGAGGTGAGGGGGTGGCGCACTCTATATAAGTCACCCCCACCACTAGACGAGGGGGCTCTCTTCTTTCTTCCACCTCTCTCTCTTTCTAACCATTAGTCTCAGGACATAGCTCAGGCATGAGATCCGCTCTCCTCTCTCTCTCTCAAACACACATTGTAATCTCTGGATACATACTCAGATAAAACAAAGCCTCTCCGGAGCATGAGACGTAGGGCTGTTTATCTTCACCGTGAGAGGCCCGAACTCGCTAAACCACCGTGTCACCCATATGCATCTCGATAGATCATGCTCCGTTACCCTATACCTTATGATTGTTGGAATCGTTCCCACGACAGTTGGCGCCCACCGTGGGGCATGACGTCTATCAAGCCATGATGTAAATGGTTATTTTTCAACCACCGGCGGCAGATCGATTCCCGCTGAAGGAAACATGCATCAATCCAAGCAATTACAAGAAACCGGCTGCACCTCTGCGCATGGCCACCGGCGCCATCCGCCCCGTCGTCGTCTCCAACCTCGGTACAGCCGAGTGCGTGTGCGGCCATCGGCACCGTCTCCGTTGTCGTTGTCAATGACCTCGACACAACCGATTGTGCCTCGTCTGCGACATCGTCGTTGAGCCTTCACGTGTGGCCGCCGGCGCCGTCCGCCTCATCATCGTCACGCACAGGCGCCGGCGTCGTCCGCTTCATTGTCGTCACGCACAGGCGCCAGCGTTGTCCGCTTCATCGTCTTCTTCAACCTTGTCGATGAGCCCCAACGCACGGCTGCCGACTCCGCCTCGTGTTCTCGGCCTCCACGGTGGAAGCGCAGGCACAACGCGGCGCAGGCGCGCGTCGCTCCTTCCTCCGATGCCAGTCGCCAGCGACTGTCTCCGCGGCGGAGGCGCACTGCGACGGCGACCTACAAAACAACCACGACCCACAACCTGCAACCTGGCCGTTCAGGGTCAAAGGAATCAATGCCTCCAAAACTTTCTTGTAAGTCTATGCATAATACGGTCACTTCCATGATCAATTAACTGCATGCAGAAAAAAGGGAAACGGAAGGGCGATCCCCACCAACAGGCAACCCCGTTGGCTCCACTTTATTAAGGTATAATCACCTCATTAAGTGGCCAATTGGTGAGGATTTACAATCATCAGTTACCTAATTACTGCGGTCATAAGTGCATTGCTCTGGCGCTAGCTAATTAGTGCATGCATGCATGCCGTTAACTCCGTGGCTATGCTGGCTATACTTGCTAACTTGCAGGAAAGTGCTGAGACGACAAAAGAATATTCGTGGCTATGCTTACTACTCCCTTTATTTTAAAATATAGTGCGTCTGTGTTTTTTAAGGTCCAACTTTGATCATAAATTTAACCAACGAGACCAACTGCGGCGGGAGAAAAAATTATATAATTGAAAACTTCTTTCAAATACGAATTCACTGATATAATTTTTGCTCCCACCGCAATCAGTCTTGATAGTTAAATTTATGATCAAAGTTGAAGCACATAAATAAAGGAAACACTACATTTGAAATGAAGGGAGTACTAACTTACAGATCACTGGTCCTGTCGTTATCCATCGATAACAGTCCACTCGGACAGACGTTTCGTTCAGGCGAATACAGTGACTCAGCCGCCTGCACGCCAAGTCGCTCAGCTGGTCATGTCACTATCACTTGGATCACCCGATGGATCTTCCACTCGGACAGCTGCAAACCCGATTCGTCTAGAGTTCACAGATGAATCCATTCAGATGCAGACTCAAGTTCACTAGGCCATGGACCCTAGCTCACTCGGTCGCCTATGCGTCGTTGCTCAGTTAAACACATCTTCATTGCTCAACTGCCCACACGTCATTACTCAGTTGGACACGTCTTCATTAACTTGTCCACTCGGTCGTCCCACACGACACCGCTCGGCTGAGAATATCTGCGTCAACTTGTCCGACTCAGCCACCCATGCATCGTCACTCGGCTGGACATGTTCTCGTCACTCGTCACTCGGTAGGACGTGTCTTCATCACTCGGACGTCCCGCACGTCGCCACTCCGCGCACGCGTCTACATCACCCTGACGCACCGCGCATCGTCACTCCACGGGACGTCCCGCGCATCGTCACTCTGCGGCGCGCGTCTATTTCACTCGGACGCCCCACACGTCCCTACTCTGCGAAACGGGTCTACTTCACTCGGCCACCCCACGCGTCGCCTATCGGTT
>NC_053022.1:295973448-296031460 GCF_003073215.2 Triticum urartu
AGTGACAGAAGGGGCAGCAAGGCACGTATTGTATTGTTGCCATCGAGGATAACAAGATGGTTTTTTTTATCATATTGCATGAAACTATCCCTCTACATCATGTCATCTTGCTTAAGGCGTTACTCTGTTTTAACTTAATACTCTAGATGCATGCTGGATAGCGGTCGATGAGTGGAGT
This sequence comes from Triticum urartu, assembly GCF_003073215.2. Classification (NCBI taxonomy): domain Eukaryota; kingdom Viridiplantae; phylum Streptophyta; class Magnoliopsida; order Poales; family Poaceae; genus Triticum; species Triticum urartu. The sequence goes on from NC_053022.1 coordinate 295,973,627, forward strand.
AATAGTAGTAGATGCAGGCAGGAGTCGGTCTACTTGTCTCGGACGTGATGCCTATATACATGAACATACCTAGATATTCTCATAACTATGCTCAATTCTGTCAATTGCTCAACAGTAATTTGTTCACCCACCGTAGAATACTTATGCTCTTGAGAGAAGCCACTAGTGAAACCTATGGCCCCCGGGTCTCTTTCTCATCATATCAATCTCCATCACTTTATTATTGCTTTGCTTTTTTACTTTGCCCTTTTACTTTTTACTTTGCATCTCTATACCAAAAATACCAAAAATATTATTTATCATCTCTTTCAGATCTCACTTTCGTAAGTGACCGTAAAGGGATTGACAACCCCTAAGCGTGTTGGTTGCATTGAGCTATTGTTTTTGTGTAGGTATGAGGGACTCACGCATAGCCTCCTACTGGATTGATACCTTGGTTCTCAAAAACTGAGGGAAATACTAATGCTACTTTGCTGCATCATCCTCTCCTCTTCGGAGAAATCCAACGCAGTGCTCAAGAGGTAGCAGAACTATCTCTGTGTTAGTTGACGCCTCTCCTGCGCCACATCTAATCTCAGCACCACCTCAGACGCAATGTGAAACTGCATTTTTGTGTTGCTGAAGATGCTCTTGGCCCAGATCTTCAGATCTGCTGCTGTTCGTTTTAGCTTGATATTCATTCTGGTGAAAGGGCAGCAGTGGTTTACTGGCCTTTGCCATGCCCTCTGGACTATCTGCTGAAAGTGTGGGAACTTTGGCCAGAAGGATTCAAATTTGAAAACTTCTTTGCACAGTGGCGCCGTGGCATTCGTGAGCAACAGGGGACAGTGATTAGAGCAGGAAGTGGATGCAACCATAAGTGTATAGGAGGGGAAGATTGTCTCCCAGTCTTGGTTGCAGGAAACTTTGTCGATGGCGACAAAAGTAGTATTTTCCCTCTCAGTACTCCATGTGAAGCACCTGTTTTTGCACTTTATCTCTTGCAAGCAAGCCCGGTCAATTGCATCTCTGAATCTGCTCATCACCCTTCTGTTGATGTTATGGTTGCTCTTATCCCTTGCCTCGTAGCTGACGTTAAAATCACCGTTGATCAGCCATGGCTCGCCAAGGGGTGGCCTGCTTCTGCTAAGCTCCTCGAGGAAATCATCCTTTCTGGTGTCATCAGTTGGGCCATAGACAGTTGTGATCCAGAAGGAGAGGCCACCGTGGGGCAGGAACGCTCTGGCAGTGATGGAGAATTACCCTACAAATTGTGTGGCGATTGTGATCTTGGTGGAGTCCTAGAATATCGCGGCGCCGCCTCGGGTGCCCAACGCTGGTAGCACGGTGCAGTTGTCAAGTCTGCGACCTCCTACCTCCCTGACCATCTCTGGCGACCAGGCGTCGATCTTCGTCTCTTGCAAACACAGCAGAGCGAGGCTATGGGCGTCGGCTACCTCGCAAATGGTGGCCCTCTTCGCCAGAGAGTTCAGTCCACGGACGTTCCAATTCATTATTGGGATGGTTGTGTTACTCATAAGGCAAACAAAATATGCTCCGGCGACGAAAATGTTACTACTGCAGAGATGAAACAAGTACAACTACACCACCAGTAGGCCCCAAATTACACTGGCATCTAGCTAATCCTTGTAGCCCAACACTAATCATGAAGTAAAAACCTAACTCAGACTGACTAAAGGTCAGTTGCCACCGGAGGCTAACTAAACTAGTGTCTAACATGGACTACTCTTGGGCTGCACCGTCTGGGCCGGCCACGCTGGCCATGGTGCGCAGCGCCTGGACGTCGAGGCGTGTGAGCTTGGCAATGCAGTCGATGTCGCCCTCCGAAAGTGGCTCGTCGAAGCGCCACAACAGCGCCTCCGTGGCCTTCACCGTCATCCGCTCCCTTGGACCGAGCACACCGAGCTCCTTGACCAGGCGCAGGGTGGCCCGCTGCGCGACCGGGGTGGAGGAGGGGTTGGCCGCCTGGCGGGCGATGTGCCTGACGGGGGCCGATGGAGCGCGTGTCTTGGGCGGCGCCGATGGCCTGCGGGCTGGTGGCGCAACGGCGACGAGGGGCTCCGGGGCGTCGCGAAAGAGGAGCCAGGCGGCGACGCCGTCTTGCCCAATCTGCATCTGCTGCACATGGTGCGTCACCGCCCTGAGCTCAGTCATGGTTGCGGCCGGGCGAGCCACGGTCTTGCACGCATGGACCGTATCTGACCGCATGCATGCAATGGGCCCATCGGTGGTCAACGCCTTTGCACCGCTGGCGCCTGCGTGATCGATGTCGAACTCCAGTGGGACGGCGAGGGCGTCCGCGACGGCCTCCTCGAGCTCAGCCTGCCCGAGGTCGACGCGTGGTAGGGGAGGGAGCTGGGTGTCTCCGTTGGTGAAGAACGCGGTGACGGGGTCGACGTCGTCGCGGCTCCTCTGCGTGGGTGGTGGAGGCGGCGGTGAGGGAGCACGACACAGTGGCAGAAGGGGGTGGCACGGATGGCGACCTCCCGCCCGTGGCAACCCTTGTTGCGGTGCCTGCTGGTGGGGGTGCGGCTTCGCTGACGCGGTTGCTGGGAGTGCTCCTTTGCCGCCGCCGGGGCCCGGCTAGAATGTCCGCGGCCCAGCAACGTATCTGCCCACGAGCGCCGGCCGCCGCGCTCGCTGTCGTGGTCGTCGTGGTCCTTGCGGCCGGCCCCACGCTACAGCCCGTGGCAGCCCGAGGAGGCCACCAATGGCGGCTGGCGGCGCCCTTGGCCGTCCTCGATTTCAACGCTCCCATTCACATGTTGAGATTTCAACGTGCATTAAATCGTTATATGCATGGATTAAGAGAAAACTCTTCAATACATGTAAAGTTCTTGGTCATTTATTGGTCACACATGCATACATTGCAATTAAAACATTGTTAAATACAATTTCTTGAGGAAAACGAGCCCATTAATTGAGTACTTTTGCAAAGTGCCAAAATTATTTCACCACTCACCATCTATTTTGGTTGGTGAGATTTTTGAATTGAGCCTATAAAACAGAAGTGAGGGAGTATATGGGTAGTCCATACTCCCTTGAACATATATTTAGCCCCCGCAAAAATAGGGGAAACTATTTAAGAAAAATCTAAATCATCATAACTTGTAAAGTAGCTATGAATAAAAAAAGTTCATGACAGTGGAGTCAAATAAATAATGAGGAAAACATCAAAAAATACATAAATCTAGCCACAGAAACGGATGCCAGTTGTGCAAAACCCCGTATTTCACTGATCAAGCAATGGTAACAAATGGAACATTGTAGTAATCCACATAATTATAACATCATATAATTGAAACATGCAGGCCAAAAAATATATAATTGAAACAAGCAAGATACGGTCCAAATTAGTTTACTGCCGCAAAACGAACATACCAACACAATACATAGTACTACTACAAGAGTCGAGATCTAGACCCGACAGCCACACGTACAAAGAAAACAAACAACAATCACGAGCTCACATAACACATACAAGAATAGGCAAAATTTTGTGTTTTAATCCTTTTTGCAAACAAAATCAGGATCTGACCTCTGTTTGAAAATATTTTCAAACGGGGGTCAGATCCTGATATTGTTTGCAAAAAGGGTCAAAACACGAAATTTTGCCACAAAAATACAAGAGCAAATACTGACGACATAGGCCCGTCGTCCCCCAGCGCATGCGGTGGCACCTCACTCATGCAGAGTGGCATTTTAGGATTTCAAACACAATTACAGGACTATTGTGTTCCAGTTATATTTGATGAAATTAGTTAAAAAAATTGAACATTTGTATTGGATAATTCAAACACATGGGGTCCACACTACGTATTCTTGCTGTCCCGGATTTCTGCGCGCACCACTAATATTTATAAATCTAGACGCACAAACAGACGCTAGTTATACAAAACAGAGTAACTACGATACATGACATATTTACCTTGTATTTCACCGATCAAGCAATGGTAACCGATGGCACATTGGAGCAATTCACATAATTCCAACATCTATAATTGAAATATGCAGCCAACAAATATATAATTGAAACATGCAAGATACAATCCAAATTAATTTACTGCCACAGAACTGACGTAGCAGCACAACACACACAGTAGCCGAGATCTAGACCCGACAGCTACACGTACAAAGAAAACAAACAGCAATCACGTGCACACCAAACACATACAAGAATACAAGAGCGAATACCGACGACGTAGCTAGGCAGGGCGCGTCCCCACTGCATGCGCTGCCACCTCACTCATGCAGAGTGGCGTACACAACGTAGCTGGAGTAGTCCTTAGCCACCTTCCCCTCCGGCGCCGCCACGTTCATCTTGGCGTCCGCGGCGGGGCACGCCACGCGAGCGCTCGCCGCTGGGCACGTCTTGGGCTGGCTCAGGAACGAGGCGCACTCCGCCGGGCCCCTCTGGTTGGCGAAGCCGGGAATGCAGTTGTGCTTCACGTCCAGCAGGCCGTCCTTGATGAGCGCAGAGCACGCCGTCCCGACCGACGTGAAGTAGTTGCCCGCCAGCGTGAGGTTGGAGAGGCGGCCGGCTGGTCCGGCGAGCTTGCAGAGCGCGTCGGGGACCTGCCCGTACAGGCGGTTCCCGCCCAGGTTGAGCTGCTCGACGCTGCTGAGGCACGAGAAGGATGAAGGGATCGGGCCGGTGAGCTGATTCATCCCGGCGTCGATGACGGTGCTCTTGGTGAGCATGCCGAGCTCGTGTGGGAGGCAGCCAGAGAGCTGGTTGTTGAGGAGGAGCATCTCGAGGAGGGAGTCTTGCAAGCGCGCGATTGATGGCGGGATTGGCCCGGTGAGCTTGTTGTTGGCGAGGGAGAGGTAGCTCAACTTGGAGAAGCCAATGTTGGTCGGAAGTTTCCCGGACAGGTTGTTGTAGTTCAGGATAAGTGCTTTAGCATCGGTAACGCCCGGAATGTTGCCTCCTCCTCCCGGGGAGCCAACTCGGATGTGAAACGTAAAATTAAGAAAAGTATATGCGCACTGAATCTGCTGAAGTTTACCCTTTTTTTTCTTCTTCTTCTTCCCTTCATCTTTCGTAATAACCTGTCCCGTAGCGCCTCCCTCTGCACTCCCGTAGACACGGCCGGAAGGATGAAGAGGTTGGAGGTCGTACTTAGCGACGCCGAACTCGAACAGGTATGGCAGGCTGTCGAGGTGAGGAATATCGCCACCGAAGTTGTTGGAGGACGCATGGAAAAGCGCCAGATCAGGAAGCTGATCGACGAAGCGTTGTAACCTCGGCGCATGCAGGCCAAAGCCATTGAGAATAACCTCGGTAACTGTTAGCTTCTCATTTAACCCTGGCGGCGTTGCGCAGTAGAAGCCGACATATGTCTTGTCGCCACAGATGTCATTGCCGGACCAGGTGGAGGTGATGTTATTGGGGTCACTAGTTATGGTGCTCTTGAAACGCTGGATGGCAAGGTAGGCTCGGTAGAGGCGCTCGTTGGGAAAGTCTGCTGGCTGTAGATTGATTTCATGGGATGATTCCGGCCGAACCGCTACTACAGCAAGGAAATAAAGAATCAAGAGGAAGAGTTGTGTGAACGGCAGTTTAGGCTGGATGGCCATTCCTATTGGAACTTGGAAGTCGAAGGAGATGGGCAGTTGATTCTTTTCGCAAAGGAATAAGATGTCATGGCCGGATATATAGGCGAGCAGGAAGGATGAAACAACGCACAGGCCGACTAGGTAGCAAACTGCCAGGCTGTCCAACGCCACAGTCATCTGGCCTACGCGGCACCTCATTTTGAAAGCTCTGCCCCATGCGAGTAGCGCAGTTATTATTATTATTATTATTATTATTATTATTATTATTGTTGTTGTTGTTGTTGTTGTTGTTGTTGTTGTTGTTGTTGTTGTTGTTGTTGTTGTTGCAATCAGCGCAGTTTCAGGCCTCGAGCAGCGTAGTGGTTTTCCTGCCCCATGGGCCCCTAGTTCATCCTACATTTTTGGCGAAGCCTCATGCTGCATTCTTCTCCTTGCGATCTCAGGGCCCCTACGCGCAAGGTAGTCTACAACCAGGAGTATCGTATTCATTTACCATCTCATGGAACGGGCGGCAGGACATCGTTGGCGAAGCCCTCCAGGTAGTAAGCGCACGACTCCCACATCTTTTTTTTTCACCGTCGATGGCCATCACGCCGCCGAACTTCAATCCCTATGCAGGCTTGTCATCCGGCTCCGATAAGAATTGAGTTGGTCCTTTTTGATCAAATCTAGTGGGGATGAGTTCAAAACAACAACAACAACAACAAAAATCTTGTGGGGATGTATGGACTTTGAGATTTCTGCAATTCTTACTCACATCGGAAGTAATTGTAGTTCCCATGAGCATGAACTTTGGTTGGCATTCAAAACCAGGAGCTGTGATAGATACTATTGTCCGAGTACGAATTATTTATCAACGACACTATTGACTCTAGTAGCATCAAATATGTACCCTGGTCAATAGGAAGTGTTTACATAAGGCAGGAGGCACATTTTATTTGTTAACTCCCTATGATTGACACTTATGTCTCGAAGGGCCATAGGCCGAATTTTATTAGAAGGAAGAAGAAGCAGTACAACAAGGGTTTGCAGTCTAGGCGAACTAGAAGCTGGGAACCCACGGAATTGAGACGTTCCGAAAATACAGGGAGGACAACAACAGTCGTCAAACAAAATAGAATGAAGCAAAACAGTGACTCAAGAAACTGCTTTGATCAGGTTAGATGTATGTAATACAGCCAGCCGCCATCCATATCCCAATATCTTCTCTGATGATTTTGAAAACTCTGAAGGGACTGCTCGCTTGCTGCTCAAAAATTCTGGAATTCCTTTCCTTCCAAATCCTCCAGTGAATCAAGATGGAGATTGTGTCAAAGTTACGACGCATAGGCTTGGGAACAGCCTTACGTACTTGTAGCCATCAGTCTTCTGTATCGATGAAACGATCCTCCGGCACCTGAAAATCCGCCCGTGTCCAATCTCTGAACAAGAGCCAAACCTGCTGCGTGAACCTGCAGTGCACGAACAGGTGTGTGCAGTCCTCCGGTGTCACGAGACAAAGCGGGCAGTTGCCGTTTGAGGGCCAGCCTCTGCGCTCCAAGTTGTCCGCTGTCAGGCACCGGCGATGCACCACCAGCCACATGAAAAACTTGCATCTCGGAGGAGCTTTGGACTTCCAAATTGGTTTGTAGCAGGAAAAGCGCACTGAGGCAACAAAGAACATGTTGTAAGCACTCTTAACAGAGAAGAGATGATCCTTCGTCAGCTTCCATAGTAGACGATCCGGCACACCAGGCGTCAATGAGATATTCTGAGTAATGTCCCAAACAGTGAGATATTGTGCAATGGCTATGACTGAAACTCCACCAGAGATGTCTCGGACCCAGCTGTGATTCTGAAGGGCATCCCGGACAGTGCGGCCCGGCTTCTTGACAAAAGAAAAGAGGGCCGGGGCCATGGTCGCAATGGAGCCATCCTCCGGTAGCCAATTGTCCATCCAGAACTTGGCCCGCTCTCCATCCCCCAAGCACACGGACGTGGCCGCACTGAAAATGGCCGCTACCTCTCCCTCCTGACCGTCTGGCAACATCCGCCATGGTCGCTCCTCAGGGTCCCAGCGCATCCATGGTCATCGGCAACGCAGAGCCGCACCGAACCACTTCAAATTCAAAATTCCCAGGCCGCCATGCTCCTTCGGCATACACACTCTAGCCCAAGGCAGAAGGCAATGGCCACCGCTGATCTCATTTTCCCCTTTCCAAATGAAGCCCCTACACCTCCTGTTGATAATTTCCAAAGCCCATGCCGGCAGTGGTAGTACTGAAAGAAAGTGCAGGGGTAGTGCCATCAATACAGATTGTGTAAGTGCCACACGTCCCGCCGGTGCAAGCATCCTTGGCTTCCACCCTTTCATCCTGTTGGAGTATTTGTCTATGAGCGGTTAGGATATGTTGGCGCTGTAATCTGAAAATTGACAGAGGGAGCCCCAAATATTGAATGGGAAATGGTTTTAGCTGACAGGAAAAGTGATGCGCCACCCCCTCGACGATGGTGTCACTTGTCCTGATGCAAGTAATGGTGCTCTTTTGTAGGTTGATGCGAAGTCCAGTGGCTTCACCAAACAGCTTCAGAGTGGCAGAAATCACCTGCATGTCGCTCGGGATAGGTCGGAAGAAAAGAATTGCGTCGTCCGCGAAGAACGAAGCCCTTGGCACATTGCTCCCCAGGCCCAAATCCAAGAGTAGGTTGTGTCTGGTAGCCTAGTGTAGCATAGCCTGAAGCGTGTCCATAGCTAGGATGAAGAGTGCCGGTGATAGTGGATCGCCTTGTCTTACACCACAAGCCAACGCAAAGGGGTCACAAGTCTCACCATTGACCAGAACCGAGGATGAGGCAGTGCACATGAGGCCACAAATCCATGAGCACCATCTCCGTCCAAAACCTCTCCAAATCAACAAATTGATAATAAATTCCCAGGATAAAGTATCAAAGGCTTTGGAGATGTCGATCTTCATAAGTACAACCGGGATTTTCCGACGATGTAGCAACCGTGCGGTATTACGCACAAACTTGAAGTTTTCATGTGTACTTCTCCGGCTGACGAAGGCACTCTGAACTTGCGAGATTAGCCCAGGTAATAACGGAGCACGGCGGACCGCTAGAACCTTGGCAAAAAATTTAGCAGCACCATGAATTAGGTTGATCGGTCGAAAATCTGCCACTTCCAAGGATCTATCTTTCTTGGGTAGCAATGAAATGATCGATGAGTTCAACCAGCCAAAGGAGAAGAATCTGCCCTTGTGCAGCTCATGCATGACAGCCATCAGATCTTCCATAATAACATCCCAGCATACCTTAAAGAACAGGCCGGAGAAACCGTCAGACCCAGGAGCCCGGTCAGAAGGCATCTCCATAATCACCTGCTTCACCTCGGTGTGAGTGAACTCCACTTCCAGACCAGAAGCCAGCTCCGGGGGTAAACCGCGCAGATTCAGATCATCCAGCCTCAAGGAAGATGAAGTAGGTGCCAGCGTGCCCATAAGACCCCAGTAATAATTCCGTGCTAGATTCAGCTTGTCCTCCATTGTCGAGACCATGCGGTCGCTGATGAAGCTATGTACCTAGGATAGGGGCATGGACCTGTCCAAAGTACCCTACCCAAGGACATCCCTAGAAGAAGTCACCTTTCAATCGACTTGGAGGTGTCTCACTCGACAGATTCAAGACACTCGACCACGAAGCAATCACTCGACCAAATTCCAACCACTCGACTGTCAGGAGATCCAAAGTCACCCTGCACGCAAACGGTCGGTCATTAAGTAGCTTTTATGGTCATCATAGCACTTTATTAGGGGCGTTACCAGTAACCCCCAATCTTAATGTACTTTAAACCTTGCATTACTGAGGGCTGGAGGGGTTTGGCGAACTCTATATAAGCCACCCCCTCCTCAGTATCAAGGGTTCGCACCCCTGTTATTCATACACACGTAATTCAGATGACCGCCTCCGGGCACCGAGACGTAGGGCTGTTACTTCCTCCGAGAAGGGCCTGAACTCGTAATCCTGGTGTGCTTACAACTCCTCCATAGCTAAGATCTAGCCTCTCCATACATACCCCCTACATCACTGTCAGAGTTAGAACCACGACAGTTGGCGCCCACCGTGGGGCCAGGAGTCTTAGCGCCTAGTTTGAGAAGTTGCGATTTTTTCCGATCTCCTTGATCATGATTTCGGGCGGAGCTTTGGTGGAGGGCCGCGAGATTCGTCTCGGCGCGCTCACGTTCATCGCCGACGACTCCGCTTGGCTTCAGGAGGCTCCACTCGACGTCGACACGCTCCCCGTCCGCGGGGCGACGCACTTTCGCGCATGCGTCCGTGGTGTCCTCCTGCGGCAGCCATCGACCCAGTATCGGTCGGCTCCCGTGGCATCTGCCCGCCCTGTTTCTCGCCGGCGCAAGCGCTCCGGTCGGTCGAGGCTTCAGAGGTGGGTGAGGCATGCGGTGGCCCGCCAGTCGGCCACCCCATAAGTCGCGGCAATCGAGCCCGACGAATCCCTCTACGACCTGTTCGACTGGCTCCGCAGAGGCCGCATCCGAATGCGCAGCAGTGACCCAGCTGCAGAGGTTCTGGTGATCGATGGACCACACAGTCCTCCCGGTTTCCCCCGCGCTGACGGAGGCGCGGATGGGGGTGACCCGTCGCGTCCTCACGAGGAGTATCTCCCCGAGCCTCTCACATCGTTGCAGCGGGAGGAGCTCCGCCGCCGGAACATGGATGCACTCCACACTCCTATCGTTGGAGAAACCCCCGAGGCCCGAGCCTTGGAGGGCGCGCGCTTGGCTAACTTGGCCGAGCACACTCGACTGGAGAATCTCCAGCGAATACTCGACGAGAGAGCACGTCAACGGGCTCCAGAATCCAGTCGACGTCAACTCTTTCCGCCCCCGCAGGTATATCGTACTCCGATTCAGAATTTGGCGGCTGCGGCCCGTATAGCAGAGTCGATTCAGCCCTCCCAGTCAGAGGCTGGCAGAGGCTTGTTGCAAATCAGAGCGTTGCTCCAGGCAGCGGGAGACCATAATTCCGCTGTTTCTCAGTCGCGGAACAGGATCCACAATCGATCCGTTGTAGCGGATACAGTCCAGTCGGCTCACAGCCCAAGATCGCCTCCGAGGCGTGAGGGACATGGAGACCGGCGTGATCAGTACAGAAGGAATGCGCAGTATGATCACCGATTCGATCGTGATGATCGACATCGAGTGCCAACCCCTCCCCCGAGGAGTGGATCATATGTGCCTCGACAGTAGGTTGACAGACGCCCTCATAGTGTTGGGCGGAGAATCCCAGTCGACCCCAGGGAACCAGGCTTTGATGCGAGATCCATTCTCGTTCAAGGTTTGGTCGACAGGAATAGAGCTCACCGAGAAGGCCACGACAGAGATGCGCCTACCAGTAGCAGAGTACATGTTTCAGGGCCGGAGTGTTTCAGTCAAGCCATCAGAGCTGCTGTAATTCCTCCCAACTTCAGGTTGGCGACTGGAGTTAGTAAGTTCACCGGTGAGTCCAAGCCCGATACTTAGCTTGAAGATTACCGAGTGACTGTCCAGATTGGCGGTGGGAACGATGAGGTAGCCATGAAGCACCTGCCTCTCATGTTAGAAGGCTCGGCCAGAGCGTGGCTGAATCAGTTAGCACCCAGCAGCATTTACACTTGGGAGGATCTCTCCCGAGTGTTTGTCACCACATTTGAAGGAACATGCAAGCGACCCGCAGGCCTTATGAAATTGCGGTCTTGCGTGCAGAAACCGAATGAAACTCTGAGGGATTACATCCAGAGGTGGATCACATTGCATCACACAGTTGAAAATGTACCAGATCATCAAGCAGTTTGTGCCTTTAAAGAAGGCGTTAAGTACAGAGAATTGAATCTGAAGTTCGGTCGAACTGGAGAGATGTCTCTGAATCGGATGATGGAGATTGCCACCAAATACGCTAATGGTGAAGATGAGGATCAACTCCGGAGTGGCAAGCATAAAGCAGTCGCCCAGGAGACCGGAGGAAATTCCAGTCGAAAACAGAAGCGGAAAGCTGAGCCAGCCGCTCCTGGGGAGGCCCTGGCCGTAATCCAGGGAAAATTTAAGGGAAAACCCAAAGGACCTTGGAACCCCAAGAAAGTTAGAGACCAAGATGGAAATGATGTTTTGGATCTACCGTGTCACATCCACACCAAGAAAGATGAAGATGGTAAACTCATTTACCCAAAGCATACCACTCGACAGTGTCGGCTTCTGATCCAGCAGTTTCAGGGCAAGCAGTCCAAAGATAAGGAAAAGGAGTCAGACAAAGTTGAGGACAAGGAAGATAGTGACGATGGGTACCCCCAGGTCAATTCCACCCTGATGATTTTTGCTGATGTTGAGAGCAAAAGTCGACTGAAGGTTATTAACCGTGAGGTAAATATGGTTGCTCCGGCAACACCCAATTATCTGAAGTGGTCCCAGACTGCCATCACATTCGACCAGTCTGATCACCCTACGCACATTGCCACCCCTGGGAGGCAAGCTCTGGTGGTCGACCCAGTTGTCGAAGGCACTCGACTGACCAAAGTCCTGATGGATGGAGGCAGCGGTTTGAACATACGTATGCAGAAACATTGAAAGGGATGGGCATTCCGATGTCCAGGCTCTGCACCAGTCACATGAGTTTCCATGGAGTCATTCCTGGGAAGAAAGCCGAGTCACTCGGCCAAATTGCTCTTGATGTGGTTTTCGGTGATTCCAAGAATTACCGCAAGGAAAAGTTGACATTCGAAGTTGTGGATTTCCAAAGTGCTTATCACACTATTTTGGGCAGGCCAGCTTATGCACGCTTCATGGCTCGACCATGTTATGTGTATCTCAAATTGAAGATGCCTGGTCCCAAAGGTGTGATCACTGTTACAGGCAATCGGAAGAAAGCAGAAGAGTGTTTTCAGAAAGGCTCAAAGATTGCTGACGCTCAGATGGCGGTGGTCGAGCTGCAAGAGTACCAGAAGACTGCAGATCCGAGTGAGTTGCTACGAGCTAAGAAGCCTGCTTCAGAATCAGCTTTTCAGTCGTTCGGTGAAACGAAGGCAGTTCACATCTCAATGTTGTCATGGTCCCCAAGAAGGACAAGTCACTTCGCATGTGCATTGATTTCAAGCATATCAATCGGGCCTGCCCGAAAGATCATTTTCCTCTCCCCCGCATCGACCAGATAGTCGACTCGACTGCGGGATGTGAGCATTTGTCTTTCCTAGACGCCTATTCCGGGTACCATCAGATCCGTCTGTACGGGCCCGACGAGATCAAAACAGCTTTCATCACTCCATTCGGGTGCTTCTGTTATGTCACCATGCCGTTCGGCCTCAAGAATGCCGGAGCCACGTTCATGAGGATGATTCAGAAGTGTTTGCTCACTCAAATCAGTCGGAATGTGGAGGCATACATGGATGATATTGTGGTCAAGTCACGGAAGGGTTCCGACCTGCTGACTGACCTTGCTGAAACCTTTGCCAACCTCAGGAGGTATGATATCAAGCTCAATCCGTCAAAGTGCACGTTCGGAGTTCCAGGTGGGAAGTTACTCGGTTTTCTCGTTTCCGAACGGGGAATCGACGCCAATCCTGAAAAAATTGGTACTATACTCCGGATGAAACGTCCTGTGCGTGTGCATGACGTCCAGAAGCTTACAGGATGCTTGGCCGCTTTAAGTCGATTCATCTCTCGCCTCGGTGAAAAGGCATTGCCTCTTTACCGACTGATGAAGAAGTCTGACAAGTTCGAGTGGACTCCAGAAGCTGATGCAGCGTTTACAGAGCTCAAAGCTCTGCTCTCCACCCAGCCGGTGCTTGCTGCCCCAATCAGCAAGGAGCCTTTGCTGATTTACATTGCAGCCACAGGACAAGTTGTCAGTACAGTACTTACGGTCGAGCGGGAAGAAGAAGGAAAGGCCTTCAAATTTCAGCGCCCAGTATATTATGTTTTTGAAGTTTTGACTCCTTCAAAGCAAAGATATCCTCATTACCAGAAGCTTGTCTATGGGATTTATATGACCACGAAGAAGGTTGCACATTACTTCTCTGATCATTCCATTACAGTCGTTAGCGACGCTCCACTATCAGAGATTTTGCACAACAGAGATGCAACTGGTCGAGTGGCCAAATGGGCGATTGAACTTCTTCCCCTAGATATCAAGTTTGAGGCAAAGAAAGCTATCAAGTCCCAAGCAATTGCAGATTTCGTCGCCGAGTGGATCGAACAGCAACTTCCGACTCAAGTTCACTCGGAGCACTGGACCATGTTCTTCGATGGATCTAAGATGCTGAATGGTTCCGGTGCTGGGGTAGTATTGGTTTCCCCCCGAGGAGATAAGCTCAGATATGTTCTCCAGATTCACTTTGATTCCTCCAATAACGAAGCAGAATATGAAGCACTTTTGTATGGGTTGCGCATGGCCATTTCACTCAGCGTCTGTCGCCTCATGGTCTATGGCGACTCAGATTTGGCGGTTAATCAGGTGATGAAAGAATGGGACGTCAGAAGTCCAGCTATGACTGGTTATTGCAATGCAGTGAGAAAGTTAGAGAAGAAATTCGAGGGGTTAGAGCTTCATCACATCCCCCGACTGAAAAATCAAGCGGCTGATGATTTGGCAAAGATAGGCTCCAAGAGAGAAGCCATCCCCAGCAATGTGTTTTTGGAACACATCCACTCGCCATCAGTCCAAGAAGATCCTTTTACAGATGAAGCCCCGCAGCCAAAGAGTGCCACAGATCCGACTGAAGTTGAAATTCCGGCAGTGGTCGACCTAATCATGGAAGTTTTGGCAGTCACCCCTGACTGGACGATACCGTACATCGCGTATATCCTGAGAAAGGAACTCCCGGAGGACGAAGAAGAGGCTCGACAGATCGTTCGTTGATCCAAGGCCTTTACAGTCATAAAGGGACAGTTGTATAGAGAAAGCGCGACTGGAGTCGGTCAGAAGTGTATAACACCAGAAGAAGGTCAGGTAATCCTTGATGATATCCACTCGGGGACCTGTGGTCATCATGCGTCCTCTCGGACCATTGTGGCTAAAGCATACCGAGCGGGATTTTACTGGCCAAGAGCGAATGAAATGGCAAAAGAGATAGTCGACAAGTGTGAAGGGTGCCAGTTCTACTCCAACATGTCGCACAAGTCTGCATCAGCCCTGAAGACCATTCCACTCGTCTGGCCCTTCGCTGTTTGGGGACTGGACATGGTTGGCCCATTGAGAACAGGCAGGAGCGGCTTCACACATGTGCTTGTGGCAGTCGACAAGTTTACCAAATGGATTGAAGCTAAGCCTATCAAGAATCTTGATGCTTGCACTGCTATCAGTTTCGTCAGAGAGTTAACATTCAGATATGGAGTCCCGCATAGCATCATCACCGACAATGGGTCAAACTTTGATTCAGACAAGTTCAGAGCTTTTTGCGCCTCTCAAGGCACATGAGTCGACTACGCATCGGTCGCCCACCCCCAGTCGAATGGACAAGCAGAAAGGGCAAATGGTCTGATTCTCAAAGGACTAAAGCCTCGGCTGATGCGTGATCTCAAGCATGCAGCAGGCGCTTGGGTCGATGAGCTTCCGTCAATTCTGTGGGGATTGAGGACCACCCCGAATCGGTCGACTGGAAGAACTTCGTTTTTTCTAGTTTACGGAGCGGAAGCAGTCCTGCCGAGTGATCTACTTCACAATGCACCCCGAGTCGAGATTTATACCGAAGATGAAGCAGAACAAGCCCGGCAAGACGCAGTCGACCTCCTGGAAGAAGAAAGAGAAATGGCTATGATCCGATCAACCATTTATCAGCAAGACTTGCGTCGATTCCATGCCAGAAATGTGAAGAGTCGAGCCTTCCAAGAAGGAGATTTGGTCCTCCGAGTGGATCAACAGAAACCACACAAGCTCGCTCCTACTTGGGAAGGTCCCTTCATCGTCACCAGAGTCCTCCACAATGGAGCGTATCACCTTTACAATGTCGATCGCCAGATCGATGAGCCACGAGCTTGGAATGCAGAATTGCTCCGCCCCTTTCACACTTGAATTCTCACTCGGATGAGGTGTAATAAGAAAAACTTCTGTAGTCTATTTATCAAAGACAAGAGTGTTACAAATTTTACTATAATTGTTGTTGCTTTTGTTTGCGTGTGAAATCCCCCAGTGGGTGGCTTAGCTGCGAATCCGTTTCGCCTAAGTTTGTAAAAAAAATCCTACCGAGTGGTGAGCCAGACTCCCACTCGGAGGCTTAGCTGCAGCCCAGTGCTCGCCTAAGTTTGAAAAAATCCTACCGAGTGGAGAGCAGACCTCCCACTCGGGGGCTTAGCTGCAGTCCAGTACTCGCCTAAGTTTGAAAAAATCCTACCAAGTGGAGAGCAGACCTCCCACTCGGGGGCTTAGCTGCAGTCCAGTACTCGCCTAAGTTTGAAAAAATCCTACCGAGTGGAGAGCAGACCTCCCACTCGGAGGCTTAGCTGCAGTCCAGTACTCGCCTAAGTTTGAAAAATCCTACCGAGTGGAGAGTAGACCTCCCACTCGGGGTCTTAGCTGCAGTCCAGTACTCGCCTAAGTTTGAAAAAATCCTACCGAGTGGAGAGCAGACCTCCCACTCGGGGGCTTAGCTGCAGTCCAGTACTCGCCTAAGTTTGAAAAAATCCTACCGAGTGGAGAGCAGACCTCCCACTCGGGGCTTAGCTGCAGTCCAGTACTCGTCTAAGTTTGAAAAAATCCTATCGAGTGGAGATCAGACCTCCCACTCGGGGGCTTAGCTGCAGTCCAGTACTCGCCTAAGTTTTTAAAGTCCTACCGAGTGGAGAGCAGACCTTCCACTCAGAGGCTTAGCTGCAGCCCAGTGCTCGCCTAAGTACGGAACACATCCCAATCCGCAAGGACGACGAGGTGCAAATCGACTGCTACCTTCTCCTTCGGAGTTGCACCACAAATACAAAGTTATTTCGAGTGAAGAACAAGTTCCACTCGACAGATAATTCATGAAGATATTCAACGATAAATCAAGTTCAGAGAAGATCCAAAGGTTCTAGACCACATATCAAAGTACTCGAGCCTCCAGCTCGACAGAGTTTAACGGTTACAAAATCCACTCGGCATTCCGAGGCAAATTTAAAGTGAAGCATAAAAGTTTTTATTCCTCATGCGGAGGACTGGAAGGGGCGACGAACTCGTCCAAGTCGATCCCGTCCGCAATGCGAGTGGTAGAAGCAATGAAAGTCTCCATGAAGTATTGAAAGTTGTGCTTCCTGGTATTGGCAACTTGGATGGCGGCCAACTTTTCTTCTCGCGCCTCCTTGCAGTGGACGCGGACCAGAGACAGAGCAACGTTAGCGCCACATCTAGCAGAAGATTTCTTCCATTCCGCCACTCGACCTGGGACTTCATTCAGTCGAGTCATCAGGGACTCGAGGTCATTCTGAAGCGTCGTCCTAGGCCAGAGCGATGTGTTGATCCGTGACATCGCAACCTTCAACCGAGCAAGATAGTCAACAACGCCGGCAACACGAGATTCCAGTCGGAGCACGTTCATAGCAGCCTCGTCCTTCACTGGAGAATTGATGGGGTCCAAGTCTGTCTCCACTCGACTGGTCTCCTCTTCGAAGTTCTGGCAGAATTCTGTAAACACAATTCAAGGATAAGTCAGTGGCTCTACGCAGATTTGGTAACTGCAAGTCAGTCGGGCCAGAGTAATTACCCTCGAGCATGACGAACAGCTTCTTGGCGAGTCCACCGAGATAAGCCTCCAGATCGTTCCTCTTCCCCGCCAGTTCACTTGCCTTGTCAGTCAGAGCTATATTGCCATTCTTCAGACGGTTGACCTCTCGATTAGCCGCGTCGAGAGCAGTTTTCAGCCTGGAGTTTTCCTTTTCAAGAGTACCGACTGAAGCCAGTTTTTCTTTAGCAAGCTTCGTTTTGTTCAGGGCCTCCTTTTGCGCTTCGGCAAGGTCTTTATCCTTCTTCTTCAGAGCTTCCTCCATTTTGTCTGTGAAACATCAAGTGAGATCAACATCGAGGACGACCAGAAAGAAAGGACAGTCGACAAAAGCTCACCAGCCATACCTTTTGCTTCGTCCCTCGCCTTCTACAAGTTCTCCTAAGCAAGCTTCAAGTCAAGGTTCAGCTGGATCTGTTTGTTCTCCAACTCAGTGTAGCGAGCCACAAGTTTGCAGGATTTCTGCAAAAAATCAGTCGACAGACATCCAAGATAAGTTGCTTCCGAGTAACCAAGAGACAATGATGGCGTTTCTAAGACTACAGCCGAATCAAAAACATTCGACAGTAGTCTCGGGGACTACACCCAGTGGGTGCACTCAGTGTGCCCCCACTGGTTCGACCAAAAAAAATCGACTCCCGCAGCCGACCGTGTACAGTTCCATTCGACATGGCCTGACCAGACCGAGTGAAGAAGTTCAGCTAAAGCAACACAACATAAAGACTACAGTCGACTGCCAGCAGTCCACCGTAGTCTCGGGGACTACACCCAGTGGGTGCACTTAGCGTGCCCCCACTCATCAAAAAGATTAATAGACACACCCAGTGGGCGTACAGATATAAAGATCTTCGGAAAAGAGATTCTTCAGATAGCATATCCTAACAGAACAAGCAGTGAATCGACTGACCTGGACGTTGCTCTGAAGAGCTGAGCTCGCGTCATAAGCTGCTTGGCTGGCTTCCCGAACCACCTTCACTTGCTCCATCATGATCCCCGCCTGGCGTATAGCCTCTTTAGCGGCATCCACTTGGTCCTCAGGAACGTGGTGTGTGGCAAAAAGCGAAGGCAGATTTGCAGTCAACGTCGAAGGCCGGACACTCGTCAGAGGTTCAGCGAAGGTCACAGAAACCCGAGTGGTATCACCACCCTCCCGGACTGCGGCCTCAGGCATCGGAGTAGTTTGTGGGGTCTTGCCAGCCGGCGCCCTCCTGTTCCTTCGCGCACTCAGCGGCACTTCTTCGTCATCATCAGGGAGGTCAATGACATGAGGAAGAGCTACAAGAAAAATCCAATCGACCGGAATTATAAGAAATTGTCAGTCGGCTAAAAGCAGAGCATCAGTAATCGTACCGGGGTTGGAGGTAACAGCGTCTTCCATCTCTTGATCATCGTCCTTGGCGGAGATCTCCGAGGTGGCAGCACTGCAAATTTCGAAAGTCAGTCAGCTTATTCAATGAGTCAACCAAGAGTCCGTCACGTTCGACAAAGGAAAACAAATTCTACTATTACCCAGAAATGGTGGGGACAGTCATCCTCATCTTGGGCAGAGCCTTGGGCGGCTTGGACGGCGTCACGCGTGGGTGCTTGGGGGCTTTTTCTGTCGGCACTGGAGATGAGGTCCGAGGGCGCTTCGACGACTGCCCAACAGGGACAGTCGCCTTACCACGTTCCCGCGCAGGGTCGTGTGTAAGCTTGGATCACCGTTCCGAGCAGGGAGGTTCGACTTCTTCCTCCTCCTCTTCACTGGAGTTGTCATCGTCATCCCCCTCTCCTTCGCCGTCAGATTCCCA
Source organism: Triticum urartu (assembly GCF_003073215.2). Lineage (NCBI taxonomy): Eukaryota > Viridiplantae > Streptophyta > Magnoliopsida > Poales > Poaceae > Triticum > Triticum urartu. Next base: position 295,992,689 of record NC_053022.1, read on the forward strand.
CTCTTCTCCCTCGTCTCCACTTTCGCCTCCGCTCGCCTCTCCTTCCTTGGCCTGCTCCTGTGCTCCATTGGGTGTCGAGTACATCTCAGTAGTGGCCTAGAGGACAACAAACGAGACAAAAGTCAATCGATCCAAAAAGAACAAATAAAGAAAGCAAGATCACAGTCGGAAACACAAGGTTAGACCTTGTCCACTTCATATGTTTGGTCGAGTGGAGGAATCCTCCTGGCTCCTCAGGGGTTGTCCTTGTTCCCTGTGATACTCGACAGCCACCCTTCCAACATCTCGTCAGTGACCTCCTCTGGGTGAATCCGAGTGGTGTCTTCGAGACCCGAGTACAGCCACATCGGGTGGTCACGAGCCTGAAGCGGTTGGATGCGCCTCCGAAGGAAGACTTCCAACAAGTCCATGCCAGTCACACCCTCGCGGACAAGCTGAACCACTCGACCGACCAGCACCTTGACTTGCGCCTTTTCCTCTGGCGTCACTTTCAGAGAGGCAGGTTTTTGTGCTCGGTTCGGAGAAAAAGGGGGAAGCCCAGTCGACTGTCCTGGGGTCACCTGGTCTTTACAGTAAAACCAAGTCAACTGCCACCCACGGACTGACTCGGGAAAAGTGATAGACGGAAAGGAACTTTTTCCCCTCATCTGGATCGCCAGGCCCCCGCACAGCTGGATCACCTGCGTCCGTTCGTCACTCGACTTGGCCTTCTTGACCGACTGAGAGCGGCAAATTAAGATGTGCTTGAAGAGTCCCCAATGGGGGCGGCAACCCAAGAAGTTTTCACACAAGGAAACGAAAGCAGCAAGATACACAATAGAATTGGGAGTAAAGTGATGGAGCTGCGCTCCGAAGAAGTTCAAGAAGCTCCGGAAAAAAGGATTAGGAGGCAGAGAGAATCCACGATCGATATGGGTGGCGAGGAGGACGCACTCACCATCAAGAGGCTGGGGTTCGACTTCTTTCCCCGGGAGGCGCGCAGATTCGTGGGGAATGAGTCCCCCCTCGACTAGATCATCGAGATCATCCTGCCGAATCACCGATGGCATCCAGTCGCCCTGGACCCAATCCTTGGGCAGAGCAGTCCTCGAGGAAGATCCGCCCCGAGCGGACTTCTTCCCCTTCCCCTGCACCGCCGCCTTCTTCGCGCGCTCCAGAGCCGACGTCTTCTCCTTCACCATCGTCGCCAGCGAAGCTCGAACAGACCTACGGCACCAAGGTGGGAGCGGAGGTGGCGGAAGATCTTGTGAAGAAAGGGGGAAAAGTGAAGGCGCACTGTTCGGGGGTCCCGAGCTGGCAGCTTATAAGAGGTCGCTTCCGAGTGGCTGACTGGTAGGCCCAGGCAATCCCGTCAAATCCCGCAACAGGCGCGCGCGCGGTACATGGCGAAAAATGTGGCGCGGGGATCGAGGAGCTTCAGTCCTATCCCATCCAATTACTGCGGCCGCCCCCGTCCCGCGCGCTTCCCGAAATTCAAATCCCCCAAAATCCGCGGGCCGCAGAACAACTCGTCAAACAGAAGATCCCTTTCACACTGTCACTCGGAACTTCACAAGTAAAGAAATTCACTCGACAAGAGGCCAAGAATGGATCAAGGCGATTGAAAGAAGTTGACGACGTCATCCGTGACAATTGGTCCAAAACAAGACGTTCATATAACATGAAGAACCAGTAGGAAAGATCCCCAACTCCTTCCCCACTCGAACCTCGATCCATTCGGGGGCTAATGATGAAGCTATGTACCTAGGATAGGGGCATGGACCTGTCCTAAGTACCCTACCCAAGGACATCCCTAGAAGAAGTCACCTTTCAATTGACTTGGAGGTATCTCACTCGACAGATTCAAGACACTCGACCACGAAGCAATCACTTGAACAAATTCCAACCACTCGACTGTCAGGAGATCCAAAGTCACCCTGCACGCAAACGGTCAGTCATTAAGTAGCTTTTATGGTCATCATAGCACTTTATTAGGGGCGTTACCAGTAACCCCCAATCTTAATGTACTTTAAACCTTGCATTACTGAGGGCTGGAGGGGTCTGGCGAACTCTATATAAGCCACCCCCCTCCTCAGTATCAAGGGTTCGCACCCCTGTTATTCATACACACGTAATTTAGTCGACTGCCTCCGGGCACCGAGACGTAGGGCTGTTACTTCCTCCGAGAAGGGCCTGAACTCGTAATCCTCGTGTGCTTACAACTCCTCCATAGCTAAGATCTAGCCTCTCCATACATAACCCTCTACATCACTGTCAGAGTTAGAACCACGATAGTCGCCATCCTTGAAGAAAGGAATTTGATGCTTTCGACGCCGTCCATTGCTTTCATGTGGAAGTACTTAGAATTAGCGTCTCCCTCCTGAAGGTCTCTCACTCTAGCACGATGTCAGAGACGTACTCTCTCCAGGGAAGCGAGAGCCAGGCACTTGCCCTTGAAGAAAGCCTTTAGCTTGCGTTCCTCTTCCGACAAAGATCGAATTTCTTGTGCGCCATCCAAACGCAAAATCAGCTCATTTGCAATCTGAAAGAGGGTGGTCATATAGCTATGTTTCCTTTGACCCCAACTTCTGAGAGCCTTTGCGGTGTGCTGCAGTTTAACACTGAAAATCTTGATGGGATCATTACTGGCGACTTGCTCGCCCCAGGCTGTCTTCACCGTATCCATAAAACCAGGCAGCTTAACCCAAAATTTTTCAAAACGAAAGCGACGCTGTCTTGGCCTATCCACAGAGCAAGTCAGAAGAAGGGGGCAGTGGTCTGATATGTTGGAGCTGAGCGGTAACAGGTCACTGATGGGGTAAGTGTCTTCCCAGTCACTGTTGAACAACACCCTGTCCAACCTTGCCATTACTGAGCGCTCCTGATCATTACACCAGGTGAATTTCCTCCCCACCAACGGCATGTCATGCAGGCCCAAGGTGTTAATCGTATGTCTGAATTTATTTTCCAGTCTTCTATTGATTCTTCTCGTACTTCGCTCTTCCTCTCCACACACCAGATTGAAGTCACCATTCAGGATCCATGGCAGTTGAACCAGACCCCCAATTTCCACAATCTCCTCCAGAAATCTGACTTTATCCTCATTTTCTTGTGGTCCATAAACAGAAGTAGCCATCCACTCCCTTCCATCCGTCAAAGAAGTGACTTTGATGGTGATAGAGAATTCCTTCTTACACACCGTAGACACACTCAATCTATCAGACCTCCAAGCGATCAAAGTTTGCCAGCTGCTGGTAGAAAGCCGGGCCAAAAGTTTGCCTCACAACCACCGCATCCACCACAACCAACTTAGATTCTTGAACACAAGCAAGGGAAATATTATATGATTGCAGGAACAAACAGATTGAGCTCCGCCTAGCTGGGTTGTTGAGCCCCCTAACATTCCAAACTAACACACACTCTGGCATAGCCATTATACTACCTCTGAAGAACCCCAAGAGCAGTACATGACACTACACACCACACAGTTCGACAGCCGCAGGGAGGGAGAAAGCACTAAAGCCCTCATGAGCAGGTTCATCAAAGTCCACTTCATCCGGGGCGAAAAGAGCAGTAATTGCCTTGATATGGTGTGGAGCCAACGGCTTGTCGAACAGCTTCAAGTATTCATCCATCGCTTTCTGTGTCATCTGTTCCTCAGCTTCAATTAAACCCATGCGACGAAGCAACATAGTTTGGGCATGGTGGTAAGGCCCCTTGTTCAAGCCATCGTCATCTTTATTTAGCCGCGCACTCCTGTGAGGGGTGAAGTTCGGTGGTAGAGTCTTTTTGCATCGCACCAGAGCCGATGCAGCCGGCCTCGGCCCCATGATGGATGGTACGGGGGTGGCACCAATCCCCTCAAGCAGCGTGTCTGCAGCCGTTTTTGGACCAAGCACCATGTCCAAATTAGCTTCATGTGCCAGGGTTGGAAGCAGCTTGCTCGGGCTCAACGGGGTTGCAAAAGGCGTGCGCACCGGGCTCGAGCAAGAGGACCTTGACTGTCTAGACTGTTGTGGCAACTTCAATGCCTTGAGGTGCAGGGACTCAACATCCGGCATAGTTTGCAGCATCTCCATAACACCATCAGCTGAGGGAGGCGCCTCCTTTGCTATCTCGACCGGCACAGGGCATACCAGCAGCTGGCGAGGAGGCGTGCCATGCGAGGACGCACACACCAGATTGCCGTCCTCCACCCCGCCCTGTGTACATGCCTCCGATGCGAAGGAGAGCTGGCGCGGCGACACCACTTGGCATAGCGTGACTCGTCCTGATGGAGGCGTCGCGACACAAGCTGCCGAGCCCACAGCCATAGAGGCCACCGACCATGGCAGGACCGGCATGGCAACACCGGCCGCTGAGCCCACTGCCGTAGTGGCACAACCCGAGCGACAATGTGTGCCACCCGCTGAAGCGGTATCCCTGCCGTGTTGATGTCGCGCATCCACTGTGGGCGTGTGAGCTGCCAAGCCCATTGCTGAAGATGCATCGCCGAGAGGCCCCTGCGCAGCCTCCGTGAGCACACCGTCCACAGGGCCCACGACCGTATCCCCTGGCGATCCGGGGGGGGCAAGGGCCATCAAGCAGAGCATCGCATGAGGCCATCATGCCCATAGCGACCCATCGAGCTGGCGCGTCGTGCATGGCCTGAGCATCAATTGGTCTGGACTGTACGAACGGGGCAGCCACACCACCAGCAGGCGCTAGCAGCCCCTTGATCCTGCGTCCGCCCCAATCTCCAGCAATCCCAAGACCACCAGGGCCGCCGAAAGGGTGCCCGCCCAAATGGAGAGTCGAGCCCATCCCAGAGCCATCAACTCACCCCCTGAAGCAGAAGCGCGAGAGGTCATGTCGCCTGGTGAGATCCTCGTCATTTTCCGGTTCAAAGTTTGGGCGTAATTCCATGAACGCCACCGTGCGATCCACCACATCCAGGACGTGAATCATGAGCGGGTGGACAAGGGTGAGCCTCTCTGTCGGCGGCGCTGGTGGTGGCGGGGAAAGTGTGTATTCCTGGTTGAAGGAGTTCGGCAACCCCGCGGGCTCAGGTACCTCGAAATCGTACATCTTGGGGATGCTAGATGGATTGCGCATCCAAGCGGTGACATCCATCTGCCAACGATCGTCAGGAGGGAGGATTTCCACCAGCTGGCCACCTAGGTTATTGATGAGCTGGCTGAGCGTTCGCCGGCAGCCCCTCAATACCAATCTTGCAGAAGAACTCGAGTTTGCCGCCGCTTGCCTGGGAACTCCGATGCCAGCGCCGAAAAGCGACGGGCGCTCCGGCGCACCGAAACTGCCCCGAGCTGGCGAGCACCCTCTCACAATCCACAGTGGAGGCGAATGTGATGAAGAAATCTACCGGGTGCGTCACTTCCACCCGGACATGTCGCCTCTCAACCCCGCAGAGTCGAGCCAGAGATTGGACCATGGCTTCCGCAGACATGGCTGGCCTCCTGCCCAGCACCGTGGCAAGCAGTGCGTGATTTCTGAAATCTGCTTCAAGCTCATCCATCCCCGTGGTGCGGGAGATGATACCTCCACCCCGCTCAGGTCGCAGGTCTGGATCCCCACGGATGCACATCTCGCCAGAGAAGCGGGACTGGGCCAGAGGAGGGTAGTTGGCCATGTCACAAGGCGGCGGCGGCGGGCGACGGGGGGAGCTCTCCTGCTTAGACCAGTCGGCGGAGGAGCGAGCAGAGGGGTCGGGCTCAGATCTGGGCTGCAGGGGTGGAGGGTGTGACGAATCTGGAGAGGAGTGGCAGCTTCTAGCTATGTGGCCCGTGAGCCAACAGCTGTGGCATCTTATCTCACCGGAGCATTTAGATTTGAGGTGGCCCGACTCCAGGCACTTAAAACACCTACCAAACAACCACCGAGGAATCCGAGGTTTGGGACCAGCTGGCCGCCTCACGTCCGGGGATGCGGCCACATAACGGCGCTGGTGACGACGATTCCTCACTTGAATCCAATCGTCGTCGTCTGGTTCTAGATCAACAGACGCAGTACGGGACCGGCCCGGCAGTGGCGCATTCGAAGACGAGCTAGGAACAACTACGTCGTGAAAAGAAACAGACTGAATGGGGGCGTTATCTGGCCGTCGGAGACCGGAGTGGTCAACCCACGGGTGAGGCTGGTGGGGAGCGGCGCGTCGGCCGCCAACTGGGACATTGGAGGCCGGGGGGGTCGGGAACGAGAGGACCGTTGGGGAGCCATCTCCATGTGTGTATACCTCAATTGATTGACACTTATGATGTAATGTAGAAAATGTTGATAGCACCAAATATATCGAAAGCAAATTTTGATTCCGAGTAATAGATCACAATGTACACCTTGTAATTCACAAATTCACAAAATCAGTAAACTACTAAAATGTGGTGGAGGATAGAACACTTACTAAATCTTTTAATAGAGGGTTAAATAGTTGTGTTCCTTGATTGAGTATCAGACATGTCTACTGAAGCAGGATTAATCACTAAATTGCGTAGGAAAATTTATGAACTCGTCAAATTTTATGGTTTTGATCCTGCAAAACTATTATCTCCAGGGTTTTATACTTGAGTCCCATTTAGGGAAAATGTAATACATATACTTTTATAGTTTTTGATGCATTTTTGGTGTTTATTGGTAACATTTCACCTATACATATATTAAAAAAGTATTTTTGATGTCTATATTAAAGTGGCCCCGAGTTCTAGTTTTGCCCCGGGCTCTCAAAATCTCAGGACCGGCCCTGGATGAGTCGGGCATGTTGCCGAGAACCATACTCAGCTTACATTGTTTTTGCCAAACTCCTGCAGTTTGGCTCTCGGGAAAGAGGCGACACTCGGAAACGACCAATTTTCCAGTAGTGTCATACACAAAAAGGGCTGAAGCATGGATTTGTACCCATGACATATTTATCTTCGAGTAAGAGATAATTAATACGACAAAGTTACTTGGAATGATGCATCGGCTGGGCACATAGCACTGGCGGTGTTACAACTATTCCACCTAAACTTTGGAACAATAACGTTGTTGCCAAAGAAGGAGGAGGCGAGTCGCATTGAATAGTTTAGACCGATATGTCTACTAAATGTGAGCTTCAAAATATTCACCAAGGTTGGCATGAATAGGTTGACGCGATTGCCCATTCAATGGTGTAACCAACCCAGACTGCTTTCATGCCAGGAAGACACATCCTAAAAGGGGTTGATGTCTTACATGAAACCTCTTCATGAGATCCATCCGAAGAAACTGGATGGGGTTATCTTCAAAGTGGATTTTGAGAAAGTGTATGATAAGGTCAAGTGACCCTTCCTCCAGCAGGCCTTACGCATGAAGGGGTTCGATGAGTCCTGGAGGAAACATGTGGACTCCTTCATTCAAAAAGATAGTGTTGGGGTTAAGATGAATGATGACATATGTCATTATTTTCAGACGTATAAGAGCTTAAGACAGCGAGATCCGATGTCTCCTGATCTATTCAATATAGTTGCGGATATGCTTGTAGTTCTTACCAGTCGGGCTAAAGTAAATGACCAAGTAGGAGGACTAGTTCTACATCCTATGGATGGGGGAGTGTCCATACTACAATACATGGACGACACAATTATTTTCATGGAACATGATCTCGCAAAAGCTAGAAATATGAAGCTAGTGCTTTGCTTATTTGAACAATTGTCGGGACTGAAAATTAACTTTAACAAGAGCAAATTGTTCTGTCTTAGGAGAGCCAAAGAGGAACAAGATGCATACAGACAATTATTCAGATGTGAAATGGGATCCCTACCGTTCAGTTACCTAGGGATACCAATTCATTATCGCAAACTATCGAATAAGGAGTGGAAATGCATTGAAGATCAATTTGAAAAAAAGGCTAAGTTGCCGGAAGGGCAAGCTTATGTCTTATGGGGGTCGGCTTGTGTTGATAAACTCAGTTCTAACTAGTTTGCCAATGTTCCTTTTATCTTTCTTTGAAATGCCTGTAGGGGTATGGAAAAGACTTGACTTTTATCATCTCGCTTTTTCTGGCAATGTGGTGAAGTTAAGATGAAATATAGATTGGCCAGATGGGATATAGTTTGCACACCCAAAGACCAGGGTGGGTTAGGGATCGAGAACTTAAAAGTTAAAAATAGATGCCTACTTAGCAAATGGCTATTTATATTGTCTGTTGAGACCGAGGGTACGTGGGTAAATTTTGCGTAATAAGTACCTACAATCTAAGACATTGGCCCAGGTTACTACTAGACCTAATGATTTGTCGTTCTAGAAGGGGTTATTGAGGATGAAAGAAACCTTTTTCAGAGGGTGAAGTTTATCATTGGTAATGGTACCACAACTAGATTCTGGGAAGATGGCTGGTTAGGGGAGACACTTTTAGCCTTGCAATATCCTGTGTTATATAATACTGTACAACGTAAGAAGCTTATGTTGCCACAGTATTACAAACGGTCCCTCTTAATATCCAATTCAGGAGGTCTCTAGTGGGGGAACGTTGGAACTCTTGGCTACACTTGGTGCACATGTTCATGGATGTTCAACTTTTGAACCAACCAGACGCCATTAACTGGAAACTATCTAGGAACGATAGTTCCTCGGTAAAATCTATGTATTTGGATCTAATTGACTCTGGGCCAATCTCAAGATCACTTCATATATGGAAGATTAAAGTTTCGCTGAGGATTAAAATTTTCATGTGGTTTGTCCACAAAGAAGTGATCTTAACCAAGGACAACTTGTTAAAGCAAATATGGGTGGGTAGCTCTCGATGTTGTTTTTGCGACCATGATGAAAATATACAACACCTCTTTCTCAATTGTCCGTTAGCCAAACTGCTTTGGCGGACGATTCATATAGCCTTCAACATTACTCCTCTCACTAGCATCAACACGTTATTTGGGACGTGGCTAAATGGTGTGGAATCAAATATTGCGAGACATGTTCGGATTGGGATATGCACACTACTGTGGGCTATGGAACTGTAGAAATGATATGATCTTGAACCGAATTTTTTTACCAACTTTTTGCAGGTTATCTACAGAGCCACTGCTTGGATCCGTATGTGCTCGTTACTCACTTCTGCGAACTCCAAGGGGCTTTTGGTTACTGGGTGCAACTCGAGGAAGATGGTAACATGGGCTATCTTCAACCGATTTGGATGGCGAGCTAATAATAGACTAGTTGTTTAGTCATTGTAGCATGTTTTTTCGCCGGATGTGGCATCTTATAATTTTCCTTTTTGCTTCATTTAGGCTCCTTTTGTGAGCCAGCACTGGATCTCAAACTTTGTGTTCATACTTTCATTAAATAAAATGGCCGCATGCATCATGCTATGCAGAGGTCGGGGGCTTTCCTTCTTTTCCAAAAGAAAAACATAGCACTGGAGGTAGAGCCAAAAAGGCGTTTGAAAAAAATCACTAGTGGAACATTGAACTGCTGGGGTGGCATATGTGATGAGGTGGATAAACTGCATGCCAAGATAAATATGATAGTAAAGATTAATCTCTTAGACATATACTCCCTCTGTTTCCAAATGTAAGTATTTTTAAAGATTTCAATAAGGGACACATACGGAGCAAAATGAGTGAATCTATACTCTAAAAATATGTTCTATATTCATCCATATGCAATTTATATTAAAATCTCTAAAAAAGACTTTTATATTTAGAAAGGGGGAGTAGGATTTGCTCATAAATTGCTTCTTTAGATAAAAGTACAATATTGCATAGACTAATGGCTCCGATGATATTTTCTGGTAAAACTTGTGTCATTGCATCTCATCTTAGATGATAGAGAGGTATAATAAGTTTGTTTAATAGGTATATATATATATATATATGTATATATGTATATATATATATATTGCGAGAAAAAAGAGAATTCATTCATCAAGCGACGGCCAAGTCTGCATTACATAGGTTAGGTACCTTGTCCGGTCCTAACCGAAGCCACACTGCAGTGCGCTTCTGTATTCTACCATAGTTTGCTAAAAAGTGGCTAACAACATTTTGTTCCCGCCTAACATGCTTGAATATGAACTCCCTATTATCCTGACGAAGTAACGATTTAATCTCCTGGACCATCATCATATATGTTGATCCGTTGTCTCCCTGATCAATGGTCATCTTAATAAGCTCTGAGCAATCTGATTGGATAACGATTGGCAAAGATGACCACTGGATGGCTAAGGAGACGCCTTCCACACAAGCTGCTAATTCAGGTTGCAACGGCGTTGCACAGTGTTGTAACTCATGGCAGGAGGAGTATATAATTGCACCACGTTCATCTCTAAGCACCAACGGCGAATCTACTAGGGGGGCTTTAACATGCTCGAGCCCCCCCTCCAGCGACGCAATTTTTTTACTACTACTCTTAAGGGCCCAGCCCAGCTAATTATTGGACTTCAGCCCAGCCGGACTCCACATGTTCGCTCGCACCAGGCAACCTCGTTCGTTCTAGAGAGAGAGAGACGGAGGCAGAGACCACCCGCTCGTGAGCCACCCCCACCCGCCATGTCTCCTGTGCCCTAGCCGCCGCCGGCCGCCGGAATCTCTTCATCACGTGCTCATCCCAACCAACCCCAGTCTCCAACGATGGTGCTCATACCCAATGGTTGCTCATCCCCTCCCCAACACCGCGCCCGGTGGCATCCTCGTCTGATCCGGCGGCAATGGCGAGGCCATGGATTTGGGGGCTTGGTCAGCCTCTTGCTCGCCGACGACCAGCATCTGGTCAACGTGTCGAGGCTCTGGCGTAGTTCGGCCGGTTGCCGCCGCTGCTGCTCTGCTCTGAAAGTCTGAAGGTTGATTCACTTGATTAAATTTCAGCTTTTCAGATTTTTTAACTTAGATAGCTGCCTAACTATATACTGTAGTAAATTGTTTAGCTACCAATTGATTACTGATTCATAGTAGATGTACAGTGGTTGTTGGTGGTGGTTGTTAACATCCTAAAATTAATCCATGTATCCATCTTTATTCTTGTTTGTAGAAATGAAAAGAAAGAGGACCTTGCACAGTTGGTTTGCAAGCAATTCAAACGCATCCCCCATTGTTCCTGAACCCAATACTCCCCCAACTGATGTTCTTGTTCAACCAGCCCCAGTTGAGAACTTAATTCACCCAACTCCAACAAATGAGAGCACTAATCCCTCTACCGATGTCGATGAGAGCACTATCCCCCCTACAACAAATGAGAGTATTGATCCCCCAGTCGATGAGACCACTACCCCTCGCACAAATGACAGTACCAATCCCCGAACTAATGAGAGCACAAACCAACCACCAAGGCATCATATACTAGAATTCCATCCGAGTCAGTTTTTTGGTGATCTGGCTGATCGAATACCAATAGAAGATTATGTCCCTGAAATTCGAAGTGAAGTGAGAAGAGCTTATGTAAGAACATGCGGTGCCCCCATGTTTGGTTTTGGTAATTGATGACAATCTCTATGGACTAATGGTTGCCTTGAGTTATATTTGAAGGTTTTGTCCATAGGCTTTTCTTGGAGTACATGTGTTGGTTTCAAGGAGAGTTTGTGTCGACCAAGGTGCTATTCAAGGAATTACCTAAAGATTGGTCTTGTGAGAGGTTGATCAAGACTAAGTAAAGAGTGAATCAAGTTGATCAACACAAAGCATAGAAGATGTACCGAGAGGGATCAAGCGATCCCATGGTATGGTAAGCATTGTCAATTACGCTTTGTGTACTAACCCATGATCTTCGTGAGAGTTCTTTGTGGGGTTAGGTTGCGGTGTGCAAATTCAAGTGAAGCATCACGAAGAGATCAAATGCTTGAAGCTTGCCGTCCATTGTGGTGACAATGGACTTGTGAAGATGTGCGGAAGAGTGGCTCACCCATAGTGGAGTATGGGGGAGCAATCAACTAGTCTTCATCGAGCCACATCAAGAAAGGTGGTCCAACTTGAGGGAGTCAAGATCGTCATCATCTAGCTCAAGTGGACCATGTGCAAGGCAAAGGTTTGCCCTTGATAGGTTTTCTATTTTACCGGTCTCATGATGGTAGTTGGGAGACCGGGTTATAGGATCGATTGCCGTACTATCAAGGGGGGCTCTCGATGAGTAGCTTGATCGTATCATTCGTAGAGAGCTCAAACCATTGCATCCTTGCATCATCTTTCTTGGTTCTTGTTTGGTTCTCTTTGTGAGTCTTAGAGCTTATGGTCATCTTGATGACAAGCTCGAGTTCATCGAAAACGGAGTTCACATCGCATCTTCTATTGATGTCGATGTTGGAGGTTTGCCGTTCTCTCTGTTGGAGGTTCACTCCTCCATTGTTTAGGCATACCTCCCCTTCTTCTGTACTAACCGGTCGCTTTTTTTGATGCTACTCGTCGTCTTGTTTCCAACAACTTGAGTTTGCTCAATTCGGAGCTCATATGCAGAAGTTGTGGCAGTTTAGGCTCTTTTGGATCCTCTGTTTTCTCTGTTGTGTTCTTGAAAGCCTCAAGCGGTAGTACTGCTCTCTAGAGCGGTAGTACCGCTTGTAAGCAGCAGTACCGCGGCCCTGTGCCGCGCGTAGTATCGCTTCTTCTGGGGATGCGCCTTTTTCGTGTCAAGTTTCGCGGTAGTACCTCTTATAAGCGGTAAGCGGTACTACCTCTCCACCCGAGCGGTAGTACCTCTTATATGCGGTAAGCGGTACTACCTCTCCACGCGAGCGGTAGTACCTCTTATAAGCATTAAGCGGTACTACCTCTCCCTAGAGCGGTACTACCTCTCTGGCAGATTTTCAACTCGTGTTTTTCTCTTTCGTGTCGAGTTTCGCGGTAGTAGAGAGGTAGTACCTCTTATAAGCGGTAAGCGGTACTACCTCTCCACCCGAGCGGTATTACCTCTTATATGCGGTAAGCGGTACTACCTCTCCAACTGAGCGGTAGTACCTCTTATAAGCAGTAAGCGGTACTACCTCTCCCTAGAGCGGTACTACCTCTCTGGCAGATTTTCAGCTCGTGTTTTTCTCTCTTGTTGGGGTGTTTTGACCGTGCTAAGCAGTAGTACCGCTCGTGGAGCGGTAGTACCACTCGTGTGCGGGCTGAGCACATAACGGTTGGATTCGGGAGGCCCTATAAAAGGGGGTCTCCTTCCCCAATGAACCTTATCTCTTGAGCTCCTGTTCTTCCCCATTGTTGACCTTCTTCGAGCTTGCTAACTCTCAATCCCTCCATGGATTCTTGCTAGTTTTTGAGGGAAAAGAGAGAGGAGATCTAGATTCATATTTCCACCAATCACTTTCTCCTCTATGTGAGGGGAACCCCTTGGATCTAGATCTTGGAGTTCTTGGTGTTCTCTTTCTTGTTCTTCCTCTCATTTTCCTCCCTAGCATTAGTTGCTTTGGTGGGATTTGAGAGAGAAGGACTTGGGCACTCCGTGTGCCCTTGCCATTGCATTTGGTGCATCGGTTTGAGTTCTCCACGTGATACGTGGAAGTTACAAGTTGAGAAGCTTATTACTCTTGGGTGCTTGGTACCCTTGAGCTTGTTCCTCTTGGGTGCTTGGGCGCCCTAGATGGTTGGTGGTGTTCGGAGCTCAATCATTGTGGTGTAAAGCTCCGGGCAAGCGTCGGGGTCTCCAATTAGGTTGTGGAGATCGCCCCGAGCAATTTGACGGGTACCGGTGACCGCCCCCAAGGGTTGCCAAAGTGTACGGGTTCGGTGACCGCCCCCAAGGGTTGCCATTTGTACGGGTTCGGTGACCGCCCTCAAGGGTCCCTTAGTGGAATCACGGCATCTTGCATTGTGCGAGGGCGTGAGGAGATTACGGTGGCCCTAGTGGCTTCTTGGGGAGCATTGTGCCTCCACACCGCTCCAAGCGGAGATTAGCATCCGCAAGGGTGTGAACTTCGGGATACATCGTCTTCTCCGCGTGCCTCGGTTATCTATTACCCGAGCCCTTTACTTATGCACTTTACTTTGTAATAGCCATATTGTTTCTTGTCATATATCTTGCTATCACATAGTTGTTTATCTTGCTTAGTATAAGTTGTTGATGCACATAGGTGGGCCTAGTTGTTGTAGGTTTTGTGTTTGACAAATTAACCGCTAGGTTTATTCCGCATTTGTTCAAGCCTAAACTGTAATTATTTTAAAGCGCCTATTCACCCCCCCCCTCTAGGCGACATCCACGATCTTTCAATTGGTATCAGAGCCTCGTCTCTCTTTTTTTGGCTTTACCGCCTAGAGAGTAAAGATGTCGACTAGGGTATTAGGATTCTCTGACACTCTTAGTTTCGATGGCACAAATTTTGATGTTTGGGTAATTCGCATGCTTAATCTCTTTAGGGTCATGGACCCAAATTTAGAGCGAATTGTAGATATGGGTTTTTCTCCTCCAAAGGATCCCCAAAGATTATCTTTTGAGGATGAGAAAAACTCTTATCTCAATGCTCAAGCTTCTAATGTGCTTTTCGATGCTTTGAGCAATGTAGTTTTATTTCAACTCATACCGTTCCGGGATGCTCATGAGTTGTGGACGAAGCTTCAACATAAATATGGTGTGTCCAATATTTGTGGGGATGATTATTCTCCCTCCACCTCCAGTCGTATAGTCTTCTCAACTTCTTCTACTTCACCTACATGTGGTTTGCCACAAGGTAATGATATGGTGAGTAGTGTTGGTCATTGCAATGATGATAGTATGCTTATTGTGTTTGATCCTTCATCACTATCTTATTGCAATGCTCCTTCTTTGGGCTTTAACACTTCGAGCACTCCTAATGTTTCACATGCTTGTGTTGATAGTCCTTACATATCATGTAGAAATTGCTTGACTAAATCTCATGATGATATGCCTGCTATATCTTGTTGCCATGATAAAAATGCTTGTATTTCCTCGAGTTATGGTGCTAACAATGTAGAGGAAACCCAACACTCCATGGAACAAGATGTGGTTTTAAATGGTGCTTCAAGGGATCCTACATCATCATATATTGCTTTTTACCTTATGGCTAAGGCTTCAAAGGTATCTCCTACTTTGAAACCCAATATGTCTCTTGATGATGATGTTGATGCTAATGATGATGAGGATAATGATGAAGAGAATGATAATGTTGCCTCCTTAAAAATTAAGGGGGAAATGGTTTTTAAAGCTCTTCATAAAAATAAAATTGCTCGTTCCAACTTCATGGAAATCATGTCCATTTCCGTCGAGGGCAAGAAGTATATTGATGAGTTGGAATCTCGTCTTGAGGAGCATGAGGTCACCATTGATAAAATGGAAGGTTATGAGCATGATTGCGCTAATGAAATTGCGGACCTCTCTCAAGCTCTTGAACTTGAACAAACCACCAAGGAATCTCTTGAGGAGACTTTTGCTCTAGAATTATCTAGAGTGAGGGAATCTCGTGATAGAGCTCTTGAGGTGGCCAATGATTTTGAAACTAAAAATGAGGAGCTTGAAGTTGCGCATGCTAAACTCCTTGAGGACTTTGAGCACCTTGAAAATGGCTCAAGGGTCATTAAGAGTGAGCTCATCAAACTCACCGAGTCTCATGCTCAATTTAAAGCTTCATATTCTAAAGAGCTTGCCAAGTTGTCTTCTCCTCTTGTTGCTAATGATGATGCTTGTGCTACTAACTCTATCTCTTGTGAAGCATCCATATTGAAGGAGAATGTTGAGCTAAGGGCTCAACTTGAGTTGCTATCTAGCAATTATGGAATGTTGGAAGAAAATCATGTAAAGCTCACAAGCTCTCATGATGATCTTCTAGTATCCCATAATGTGCTAAAATTAGCTCATGAGGCCATGCTTGCTAAGGTAACATCTAGTGAGCCTCATGTGGATACTAGCACTACTTCTAGTCAAAATGCTATATTGCCATGTGCTAGTCCTTGCAATTCATCTACTCACAATGTTGGTACATCTTGTGATGAATTGTTTTCCTTGCCGTGTTGCTCTAACGATTAAGCTTATACTTCCTCTAGTACTTGTGTTGAGACTAACCATGTAGAGGAAATCAAAGAGCTCAAGGCCCAAGTCACTTCTTTGAAGAAAGACTTGGAAAAGAGTCATGAAGGGAAATCCACACTCAACAATATCTTGAGTGTGCAAAAATCCCCCAATGACAAAGGTGGACTTGGATTCAACTCCAACAAGAAGAAGAAGTCCAAGGTGAACAAAAAGAAGGGCCGAAAACAAGTCAAGAATTCAGCCAAGATCATTTGCTTCAAGTGCAAAATTGAAGGGCATCATGTTAGATCTTGCCCTTTGAAGAAGAAGGCCATTAGTGACAAGCAACAAGGGAAGCGGATACAAGTGCATTCTCATGCTCAACCTCAAGTTGAAGAAAGGCATCTTCCCAAGAAGACTCAAGCTAATGCTTCTCAAGTTGAGAAATCAAGTGAGAAGAAAGTGAAGAGTAGACGTTGCTACCTATGTCGTGAGAAAGGTCACCTCGCTTCTTCATGCACTGGTGGTAACTTATCCAACCCAATTATTATTGATGATGTCTATTCTCTTGGGAAGGATAAGGTTGGCAATGTGGTTGCCAAGTTTGTTGGTACTCAAAGTGGTTTGAAGCAAAGAACCATTTGGGTAGCCAAGCCTATTGTGACTAACCTCTTAGGACCCAACTTGGTTGGGGACCAAATAGCTCATAATTGATCAATAGGTGTTGTTGGAGGTCATTGGAGACTTGGCTACATTATGAAGAATTAAGGGGACTTCATCATTCTTATTGTCTCAAGCCAAGTCATTCGGATTATCAAGTTTCTATCTTATATCCAATGTTCCTCCTTGCGGTAACTCGTGCTTAAATTGTTTACATTGAAAGTTACTTGCCCCTTTGCATGTTTGGCTTTGTTCCTTGCATGTGTTTGTATATGTTGTGCTTCCAACTTGATTATCTTGAGCAATCAAGTATGTGTGTGTTGGTTTGCACATCATGTACATGTGTGTCGTTAGTTGAGCCTTTGTGCATCTTGGTCATATCTTAGTTGGCTCTTGTGAGAGATTAATGGAATATCCCATTGTGGGGGAGTGATGTGCTTTGTGCACCTCACAATCCTATAAATGTGTGTACATGAGGAATACCATCTAGTATTGATATTACAAGATTATCTAGTCGCTATGTGGTATGTATTCTCATGAGAAATTCAAATTCTAAATAGTCCATTAATTATCTCTTGTTGGATCCTTTAATTGCCTCTTGTCTATCTTTAATTGGTATCACATTATGGGGGAGTAATATGCTATGTGTATATTACTAGCCTAGAAAATGTGTACATTTGAGATATTGTCATCTAGAGTTGATATTGTAAATTATCTTGTTCCTAGGTGGCATGCTAGCTCTACAAGTTGCAATTTGCTTGTTGTTTGGTGTGAAGATGATGTCGGATATCCTTGCTATCTACCACCGGGAACTATTTCCATTTACTTCTTGTATTTTGACAATCGGTACTCACTTTTGTGGTAGAATTTATTGATCATCTTTACATTGGCTTTTGCTTTTTATTTGCCCTTTCTCTTGCCAAGGATTGTATCAACTCCCTTTGTCTTCCATACCACTTGTGGATCTTGTTTATTTTCTTGAGCTTGTCTCGTGTTTTCTAGATATAGTGAAAGTGGTGATCCCACCTTGTGCATTTTGTATTCAAATGCAAATTCTCTATAATGCACTAGTCTTGGGGGAGCTATCCTATTTTCTATAAAACACTCATCTTGCGATCCTTATCAAGTGTGTGTTGGTGGAAGGCAATCCGTCTTCGTTTTGGTACTTTGTGCCATCATGAAACTTTGTAGAGAGCTTGGTTTGTTTGGAACCATCCTCTCTTTTGGGAGTTTGATGTCTCTTCTTTGTGTATATCAATGTATATCTCATTCCTTGTTGTATCCATTATGGATACCCTCCAAGTGATGATTTATTCATTTGGTATCTTTTCTTTCCTTGGTATTTCTTTGTTATTTGGTTCCGGTTCTTGAAAGTCTTGAGCATGCATATTAACTTTGTGTAGTATCTTTGGCTTGCTTCCTTTCTTTGACCCAATATTTAGAGGAAACTCCTCCTAGTCTCTAATTGGATGAGTTGTGCATGAAATTCATTTTCTTATCTATATGCACATATTTATGTGGAGTTTGTCCTATGTATCGTTGGTGTTTCTAACTCTTTGGTCCCAATGAGTTTGGGTACCATTTTGTTTGTGTTGTTGTTCTAGGAACAATTGGAGATGCATTGGACGCTCGGCTCACTCACAAGGAAGGTGGTGTCACCATGTACTTATTGGAGTCACGCTAGGATGATCAATGAACTACTATCTACCTTTAATTGGTATCTACAACATCCTTCCAATGATATCTCAGTAACAAGTATCTCTTCATGCATTCTTCCTTGCTTTCAACCTTGTGTAGGTTGCATCTTAGCATGATATTCATTCCATCTTGTGATACTTGTTTCCTTTCTCAAAGCATCTCAACGATGATCTCATGTTGCTAGTTGTGATGTCTTTGATGGTTGTGTAGTAGGAATTCATTTATATACAATAATACCATATCTAGCCAAGTGCTATGCTTCCAAGAAAATATCTTATTGGTATATGTATGAATTCCTTTTGGATATCTTGTTCCTTCGTGTTGTAACTATTTTGGGTGTACATCCTTCTCTGTAGATATATATCATCATGATTTCGTCTACCTAGAACCTTATACACTTGAGAGAAATTACATCTCTAGATGATATCCTTTCTTTCACGTCCACCTTGTCTTTCTTATGTTATTTCTTTGGTGGCTCCGTGAAAGCTTTTGCCTTGAGTGCGTGTCTTATCTCGTTGCATCTTGATGCACTCTTGTGTGGTGAAGATTATTTTCGTCATGCTTATCTTTATGAGGCTTTTGCCATCTTAATTGGTATCCCTCGTCTTGATGAGGCTTTCATCTTCTATCTTCACCACGGGTTGTCACAAGCATAGGTTCTTTATATGCTTATTAGTAAGCTTGTGAACCCATTTACTTGTTGTGTGTGGGAATGATAGGCATTGCACTGTGTTGCCTCATTCTTTCAAGACTTTATTGATGCTTAATGCTCATCCGTACATTAGTCTTCTCAAGTGCATTGCCTTGACTCACACACATCATTTTGGTTGAGCCCATTCTTAAGTTGCCTCTTTCACTTATTGCTCAACCATGTGTTTTTTACATGTACTAGGCTTAGTTTCCTATATGCTCACTTGCACTTGTTGTAAGTTTCTATTGATTTTGGGGGAGCTATGATCCTATTTTGTGCACTTTGTATCCAAATACAAAAATTCTTATGTGTGCACAAATCATGGGGAGCTTCTCTAGTTTCTTTAGAACACTCCTTTGCTCATATCATAATATCCTTTATTCATGTAGCTCGTAGGATCTTTGGTCTAGTTGGTTCAATTGATATCCGTTGATTGCTTGCTTCAATTGGTACCTTTTGATTGCTTGATTGCTTGTGTCTCTCTTTGTTATGTCCTTGTGGCATATCATTCCTTTAGCAATCTTGGTGCCTCAATATAGTTGGTCTTCCTCCAAGTATTACCGTTGGATATGTGTATTGCATTCCACTCTCTTGTTGAGAAATACACAATTCATGGAGGAACTCAATCTATATTGGCCTTCTAAGCTTTTCGCCCATTTTGGCAATCGATGCCAATGGGGGAGAAGTTTCAGAGAGTTTAGTGGAGAAGTCTTTAGAGTTTTCTCCTTGCTTTCGTTTTGTTCCTAAGCATTTGCATCTCATACGCATGCATCATTGGTTGTTGCATTGCATGGTGATGCATAATTCCTTGTATAAACTCTCTTGAAAGTGATTGTCATCAATTACCAAAATGGGGGAGATTGTAAGAACATGCGGTGCCCCCATGTTTGGTTTTGGTAATTGATGACAATCTCTATGGACTAATGGTTGCCTTGAGTTATATTTGAAGGTTTTGTCCATAGGCTTTTCTTGGAGTACATGTGTTGGTTTCAAGGAGAGTTTGTGTCGACCAAGGTGCTATTCAAGGAATTACCTAAAGATTGGTCTCGTGAGAGGTTGATCAAGACTAAGTCAAAGAGTGAATCAAGTTGATCAACCCACAAAGTGTAGAAGATGTACCGAGAGGGATCAAGCGATCCCATGATATGGTAAGCATTGTCAATTACGCTTTGTGTACTAACCCATGATCTTTGTGAGAGTTCTTTGTGGGGTTAGGTTGCGGTGTGCAAATTCAAGTGAA
Source organism: Triticum urartu (assembly GCF_003073215.2). Taxonomy (NCBI): domain Eukaryota; kingdom Viridiplantae; phylum Streptophyta; class Magnoliopsida; order Poales; family Poaceae; genus Triticum; species Triticum urartu. Next base: position 296,012,848 of record NC_053022.1, read on the forward strand.
GCATCACGAAGAGATCAAATGCTTGAAGCTTGCCGTCCATTGTGGTGACAATGGACTTGTGAAGATGTGCGGAAGAGTGGCTCACCCATAGTGGAGTATGGGGGAGCAATCAACTAGTCTTCATCGAGCCAACGCAATCAAGAAAGGTGGTCCAACTTGAGGGAGTCAAGATCGTCATCATCTAGCTCAAGTGGACCATGTGCAAGGCAAAGGTTTGCCCTTGATAGGTTTTCTATTTTACCGGTCTCATGATGGTAGTTGGGAGACCGGGTTATAGGATCGATTGCGGTACTATCAAGGAGGGCTCTCGATGATTAGCTTGACCGTGTCATTCGTAGAGAGCTCAAACCATTGCATCCTTGCATCATCTTTCTTGGTTCTTGTTTGGTTCTCTTTGTGAGTCTTAGAGCTTATGGCCATCTTGATGACAAGCCCGAGTTCATCGAAAACGGAGTTCACTCGCATCTTCTATGATGTTTTCGATGTTGGAGGTTATGCCCGTTCTTCTCTGTTGGAGGTTTCACTCCTCCATTTGTTAGGCATACCTCCCCTGCCTCTTCTTACTAACCGGTCGCTATTTTGATGCTCCTCGTCGTCTTGTTTCCAACAAGCTTGAGTTTGCTCAATTCGGAGCTCATATGCAGAAGTTGTGGCAGTTTAGGCTCTTTTGCATCCTCTATTTTCTCTGTTGTGTTCTTGAAAGCCTCAAGCGGTAGTACTGCTCTCTAGAGCGGTAGTACCGCTTGTAAGTAGCAGTACCGCGGCCCTGTGCCGCGCGTAGTATCGCTTCTTCTGGGGATGCGCCTTTTTCGTGTCGAGTTTCGCGGTAGTAGAGCGGTAGTACCTCTTATAAGCGGTAAGCGGTACTACCTCTCCACCCGAGCGGTAGTACCTCTTATATGCGGTAAGCGGTACTACCTCTCCACCCGAGCGGTAGTACCTCTTATAAGCAGTAAGCGGTACTACCTCTCCCTAGAGCGGTACTACCTCTCTGGCAGATTTTCAGCTCGTGTTTTTCTCTCTTGTTGGGGTGTTTTGACTGTGCTAAGCGGTAGTACCGCTCGTGGAGCGGTAGTACCACTCGTGTGCGGGCTGAGCACATAACGGTTGGATTCGGGAGGCCCAATAAAAGGGGGTCTTCTTCCCCAATGAACCTTATCTCTTGAGCTCGTGTTCTTCCCCATTGTTGACCTTCTTCGAGCTTGCTAACTCTCAATCCCTCCATGGATTCTTGCTAGTTTTTGAGGGAAAAGAGAGAGGAGATCTAGATCCATATTTCCACCAATCACTTTTTCCTCTATGTGAGGGGAACCCCTTGGATCTAGATCTTGGAGTTCTTGGTGTTCTCCTTCTTGTTCTTCCTCTCATTTTCCTCCCTGGCATTAGTTGCTTTGGTGGGATTTGAGAGAGAAGGACTTGGGCACTCCGTGTGCCCTTGCCATTGCATTTGGTGCATTGGTTTGAGTTCTCCACGTGATACGTGGAAGTTACAAGTTGAGAAGATTATTACTCTTGGGTGCTCGGTACCTTTGAGCTTGTTCCTCTTGGGTGCTTGGGCGCCCTAGATGGTTGGTGGTGTTCGGAGCTCAATCATTGTGGTGTAAAGCTCCGGGCAAGCGTCGGGGTCTCCAATTAGGTTGTGGAGATCGCCCCGAGCAATTTGACGGGTACCGGTGACCACCCCCAAGGGTTGCCAAAGTGTACGGGTTCGGTGACCGCCCTCAAGGGTTGCCATTTGTACGGGTTCGGTGACCGCCCTCAAGGGTCCCTTAGTGGAATCACGGCATCTTGCATTGTGCGAGGGCGTGAGGAGATTACGGTGGCCCTAGTGGCTTCTTGGGGAGCATTGTGCCTCCACACCGCTCCAAGCGGAGATTAGCATCCGCAAGGGTGTGAACTTCGGGATACATCATCGTCTCCGCGTGCCTCGGTTATCTATTACCCGAGCCCTTTACTTATGCACTTTACTTTGTAATAGCCATATTGTTTCTTGTCATATATCTTGCTATCACATAGTTGTTTATCTTGCTTAGTATAAGTTGTTGGTGCACATAGGTGGGCCTAGTTGTTGTAGGTTTTGTGTTTGACAAATTAACTGCTAGGTTTATTCTGCATTTTTTCAAGCCTAAACCGTAATTATTTTAAAGCGCCTATTCACCCCCCCTCTAGGCGACATCCACGATCTTTCAACTTATTTGTTGAAAGGAAGAAACAAAGCTAGCGGGCACAAATTTGAAGTTGGATTGGAAGGTAAAATTTAGAGATCTTTTCAACCCCAATGGCTAGATAGGTTCGATTGGTTGGAATATAGTGAGAAAAAGGAGGTTGCCTTTTGTTTCCCTTGTTTTCTTTGCAAGAATCCATCACAGGCCACTAGATTTGGCAATGATGTATTTACAGTAGATGGATACAAACGTTGGAAAACAGCTTTGGCAAATTTTCAGAAACATGTTGGTGGTCCATCTAGTTACCACAATATCGCTAAGGGCGTGAGTGATGATTTCAACAATCAAAGGGCCAATGTGGGTACCAAACTCCGAGTTTACAATAAAGAGGCTGAAATAAAATATAAAATCCGCTTCACTGCATCATTGGATTGTGCAAGGTATCTAGGTATCTCATAGCTTAAGGGGAAGCTTTTCGTGGACATGATGAGTCTTCCAATTCCATCAACAAAGGCAATTTCAGGGAGTTCTTGGATTGGTACAAGGACAAGAATAAAGATGTGAAAGATGCATTTGATAAGGGGCAAGGTAATGCACTAATGATATGTTCAGATATTCAAAAGGACCTTGCTACATGTTGTGCAATGGAGGTAACCAAAGTCATCAAGAATGAGCTTGGAGATAAGAAATTTTCGATACTTGTTGATGAGGCTAGAGATTGCTCAATAAAGGAGCAAATGGCAATAATTTTGAGGTAATGCATACGAATTTGCATAGTCTTTTATTTGTCATTGTTGTTCGTTTCTCTTCTTTTAATTTGTAGCTTTTCAAATGTGCAGATTTTTGGATGATCATGGAGTGCTTCAGGAGAGATTTCTTGCTATTAAGCACATAACATATTGTACATCAGCCGGAATTAAAGAAGTATTGCTTGATGTGTTAAAGTACCATGGCTTGCCTATTAATAGGATACGTGGACAGGGTTATGATGGGGCTTCAAATATGAGAGGAGAATTCAATGGTTTGCAAAAGCTAATTCGTGACGAGAGTCCATATGCTTTCTTTGTTCACTGTTTTGCTCATCAGTTGCAATTGGTGGTTGTCACAGTGGCTCAGTGTTGTCCAGTTGTTGCTGATTTTTTTAACTATCTTCCCTTGATAGTGACTCAAGTAGGTTCATCTTGCAAAAGAAAAGATGCATTAGTTGCAAAGCATCATGACAACTTGATAGAATTGATGGAGAATTGTAAGATATCATCTGGAACTGGTTTACATCAAGAAACTAACCTTGCTAGACCAGGAGCTACTCGTTGGGGCTCACATCTTAGAACTTTGCTTCGTATCTACACAATGTGGAATGCAGTGGTGGATGTGCTAGCAATTGTGGTGGACGATGCCAGAGAACACTCTTCTCAAGGTGGAGCTTCGGGTTTGATTGTACAAATGGAATGCATTCAATTTGTGTTCATCATGCTATTCTTGATAAACTTGTTGAACATCACAAATATGCTATCACAAACTTTGCAAAGGAAGAATCAAGATGTTGTTGAAGCCCTTCGTTTGATCTTGGATGTGAAAGAAGCTTTGCAAAATATGAGGGACAATGGGTATGAGTCATTATGTGACCAAGTGTGATAGCCTGGCTTATTAGGGATGATAGACTACTCATATCAATAAGGAATTCCTTCTTTTCCGGTAGCCCATTCGGACAGAACTCCAAAGTTAAGCATGCTCAGCTTGGAGTAGTGTCAGGATGGGTGACCGACCGGGAAGTTGCTCCTGGGTGCGCACGAGTGAGGACAAAGTGCGCAGAAAAGACTAGTATTGATCTGTGGGGCCAGTCTAGATCCTGCCAGGAGTAACGACCACCGGCGGGTGTGTCCGGGGCGTTACACCAAGCAAATAACTTCTGTGAGGAACATGGCATTGAGGTGCCAAATATGGATGATCTTGTTGGAGCTATGGGGCAATCTGTTCGTTCCAAAAATAAGGTGACTCGACATCATTATTTCAAGGTTAGCATATTCAATGTTGCTATTGATGCAACTCTCACTAAGATGAATCATCAATTTAATGAAGCTAACACCGAGTTAGTGGATTGCATTTCTTGTCTTAATCCGGCAAACAACTTCTCAAAGTTTAACATTGACAAGCTTATTCGGCTTGCTGAAATTTATGCTGAGGATTTTACGCAAGCTGAACGGTTGTTGCTAAGATATGAGCTTCCAACATTCCTTACAAATATTAGGAGAAGTGAGGAATTTAATGCATGTTCGGATGTTTCTACCCCTGCTCGGTTGATGGTTCAAACAACAAAATATAGAACTTTCCAATTGGTATATCGCCTCATCGAGTTGACATTGATTCTTCCAGTGGCAACTTCATCGGTCGAGAGGATATTTTCAGCAATGAAGATCATCAAAACTGATTTGCGCAATAAGTTATTAGATGATTGGCTTAATGATTTAATGGTTTGCTATTGTGAGAAAAGGATATTCAGAAGTATTCCCGATGATCAAATTATGATACGATTCCAGAAAAAGAAAGATCGAAAAGTACATTTGCCTCCTGAGTATAATGTGATTTCTTAGAGGTATGCCTCTGTTTTTCTACTAGTGCTGATAGTCACTTGAGGATGCCTTACTATATCACTAACAATTCTGCTCATTTGGACAGATGGCTTGTAGTTTGTCTCTTCGATTTTGGTGTGGAGGTGTTCTGCAACTACTAGTATCAGCTAAGAAGCAACACGCAACACCAATATCATTGTTTTTGTCTTTTTTTTGTTGCTTCTCTAGTACTTGATCTATGGGTGTGTGAACTGTATGAAACTTTATCAATCATGCTACTAGTTTATGGGTGTGAGCTGCACTTGATCTATGGATCTGGGAAAGTGTGAGCATATTTGGATGACTGGATTATGAGATAAGGGCTATTTTTGCTAAACAGATTCAAGTTTTTCTTGAAACATTGATATTTTTCAAAAAATCTGAAAAAAATTCAGTTAAATAGTACATGTTCCAAGTAGTAATCCGGGAAAGTTTGAGCTTATTTTGACGACCGGATTATGAGATAAGGGCTATTTTTGCTAAACAGATTCAAGTTTTTGTTCAAAAATTCATATTTTTCAAAAAACCTGAAAAAATTCAGTTAAATAGTACGTGTTCCCAGTAGTAATCTGGGAACGTTTGAGCTTACTTGGACAAATGGATTTGGAGATAATCATCTTTTTTCTTCAGAGTAGCGTTTAGTTTTCTTGGCGTAAACTTTGAGCCCACCCTTCATTTTCTTTCTAGATTCGCCGCTGCTAAGCACCATGCCAGCTCCTGCTATGTTGTCCACTTCCGAAAAAAAACCATCAATGCTCAACGCCACCCAGCCCGCCGGCGGAGGCTCCCAGGCAAGCTTCTTCCGCTCCCAGCGCACATGTAATAACGGGCTGTTCTTGCTTAGTTGACCGGCTCCCATTTTACCTTTGACATGATCAGCATGAGGGCTGGCTTGTACGACTAGCAGGGAGGTAATGTAACTGGAGAGAAACCGGGTCGACACCTTGATGGGTGGTGGACGTTTGTTGTGGACGATCTCATTGCGCACATGCCAGCATCTCCATAGTGTCATCAGCGTACACAAGCGCCCTTCCTCTGACAGCTCCGCCAACATCTGGAGGAGCCAATCCGTCCCTGTGTTCACTAGCCTCCGGACGTCTGGAATATCCCATTGTTTTGCCATTGCTCGCCACATCTCGACTGCTGGTGGGCATCTACATAGAGCATGCAATGTGTCCTCCGGTTCGATAGCACACAATGGGCACAGATTAGAGACTTCAAGTTTACAATAGTGCTTATTAGTCCAAGTGGGTAAACAATCAGTAGCCACACGCCACGTAAACACACGCACCTTCGGAGAAGCAGGGCACCTCCATAATAAAGCCCAGACGGCTCGTCGCCCGTCCGGTGCCCTGCTCGCCGCGATTGAAGATTGACGAAGACGATCGTCGAGAGCCAGCCGATACGCGCTCCGGACAGAGAAAATACCATTCCGTTCTGGTTCCCATGCCAGGACATCCGCACCAAGCCGAGGCGAAGTGCGAATTTTGATTATCTGATTAATATCTGCAGGTAAAAAATATTGATGGAGGAGGTCAAGGCGCCAATCACCTCTCTCATCCAGAAGCTCAGAAACTCGCCTCAACCTGCAGCGTCCCTGTTTCGTGATTGGTTTACCATAAATTGGTATCCATCGATCTCTCCATATACGTATGGATTGTCCGTTGCCAACTCTCCAGATGATACCACGTTTTATAAGTTCCAGTCCATGCACTATCGATTGCCACGTTGGTGAAGTACTACTAGGGAACACCGTGTCCTCAAGATTACCTGATGGAAAGTACTTGGCCTTCAATACTTGAGAGCATAGACTGTCCGGGAAATTCAGAATACGCCATGCCTGACGTGCTAGCAAAGCTTGATTGAACAGCCAGAACTCCCTGAATCCCATTCCACCGTGTGACTTGGGTTGAATCAGTTTCTCCCATGCTCGCCAGTGCGTTTTCCGTCTTCCCTTTTCCGCTCCCCACCAAAAATTCCGAACCATCCACGTGAGGTCATCGCATGTTGATTCTGGAAGCCTGAATACACTCATCAAATAAGTTGGCAGGGCTTGAGCAATGGATTTGATAAGAACTTCTTTTCCACTCTGCGCCATTGACTCGCACCATGTAAGAAATCTCTTAGTAAACTTCTGTTGGATGTTCTCGAACCGTCCCTTGGACATGCGCCCCATAGGTGTGGGGAGGGCTAAATATTTCTCCTCGAAGCTAACATTCTGAACATCAAGGACACGGATCACATCTTCTTTATCTCCCTGTCGGCAGTGTTCCCCAGACAAAATTGAGCACTTCTGTAGATTAATAAGTTGCCATGTTGCACTAGCAAACATATCCAGAACACCTTTAACCTGCAATGCTTCTCGTTCTGTAGCACGAAAAAATAGGAGAGTATTGTCCGCAAAAAGGAGATGGGAAATCCCTGGTGCCCGCGGGCACACTTTCAGAGGCGTAATATGAGACTCCCTCGCCTTCTCCTTAAGCAGTGCTGCTAGGCCGTCCACAATAAACAAAAATAAGAATGGTGATAAAGGATCTCCCTGCCGTAGCCCTCGCGACGGTGCAAATGAATCCGAGTAGGCTCCATTAATTTTGACAGTGTATCTCACCGAGGTGACACATGACATTATCCATTTCACCCATCGATGATCGAAACCCAACTGTTGCATCACTCGCTCCAGGAAAATCCAATCCACCCGGTCATACGCCTTGGACAAGTCCAGCTTATAGGCACAAAAAATTTTGTCCGGGTTTTTCTCATGCCGAATAAAATGAGTACACTCGAAAGCAATGAACGCATTATCTGTAATGAGTCTACCTGGGACAAAGGCACTCTGCTCTGGTGAAATTAGCTCACCAAGCAGGGGCCTCAACCTGTTGACCAGACACTTTGCAATCACCTTATAAATCACGTTGCATAGGCTTATGGGACGGAAATCTGACAACTTACTTGGTTCATCAATCTTTGGAATCAGCACTATGGTTGTCATATTCACCCCCTCTGGCATGTGTCCCGACTCAAAGAATAACCGCACAGCTGAGATAACATCCTCCTTCATAATAGCCCAGTGTTTCTGGAAAAATCAAGCTGGAAAACCGTCCGGACCCGGTGCCTTTAGAGGCCCAATCTGAAACATAGCATCACCTATCTCCTTATCAGTGAAGGTAGAGCAAAGTCGTTCATTCATCTCATCAGTGATAGCTCGAGCAAACAAGGGCACCGCATTATCTGCATTTAGAGAGGCATCAGCTGTAAAGAGGTTTTGAAAATAGTCCAGGGCCATACCTTCCATAAATTCTGATCTGTATGCACCACCCCGGAGCTATCCACAAGCCTTTTTATTTTGTTTTTTCTAACTCTCCACACAGCTCGCCTATGAAAAAATTGGGTATTGCGGTCTCCCTCTTTAAGTCAATCAATGCGAGATCTCTGTCTCCATAACATTTCCTCTCTGTACAACAATTCCTCTAGATGATCAGACTCCTTGTGTATCTCACTGCAGTCTGCATTCATATGCATAAGCTCCTCAAGCCTGGACCTTGATTTTTCAATCTCTTTACTCAGATTTCCAAACTTCTTATGACTCCACTTATGCAACTTTTCCATCACTTTGTCCAGTGCTAACTTAATATCCTGCAACCCATGCTTAGTACCACCCTCATGCCAAGCTTGTGCAATCACCTCGTCCAAGGCAGCCTCTCTTTCCCACATCACCTCATACCGCCGCACGTACCTAGTCCTCCCTCCGGACTCCGGCACACAACGCACCAAGAGTGGGAGATGGTCTGAGCAGGAGGATACCAAGTGCTTGACCGACGCCTCCGGGAACTTGAATCTCCACTTGTGATCAGCGGTCGCCCTATCAAGCCTTACCTGAACATTTGCTCTGCCGCTACGCTTATTGTCATAAGTGAAAGGGTACCCGGAAAAGCCCAAATCAGATAAATCACAAGCTTCTAGTACATCTCGGAAGGCAATCATCTGCCCATGTGATCTAGGTGTTTCCGACAGATGTTCATAATCCCACAATACTTCATTGAAGTCACCTACCACCAGCCATGGTAAATCATCCTGAGCCTTTAATCTTTTCATCCCCTCCCACATCAAATGTCTATTCTCTGTTCTCGGCTCCCCATATGTAAAGGTAATTCTGCACACTTGATCATCAGCAGGCAACCGAACATACGCATCAATCCATCTTTTATTGCAATCACGAATATCAACGTACAAGGACTCATCCCAAAACAAGGCTAGACCTCCACTATTACCCTCACTACTAACTCCTTCAAAGCCACGTAGACCAATTCTGTTACGAAGACGATACATCTTATCCTTTTGCTGTCTAGTTTCACATAAGAAAACCATACTTGGGGAATGGGCTCGAGTCAGAGCCACGATGTCGCGAACTGTCGAGGCGTTCCCCGCACCACGGCAGTTCCACACTATGGAATTCATTGCTCCTGACGGGGCGCCACACTTGGCCCCGTCAGTTGACCGGCGGCCCCTGGGTCGGTTGCCTCCATACCTTCCATGAGGTCCTCATCATCCACCTCCTCAACATGCTTCTGCACGTTCTTATTGTCGAACACTTGGTCCTGGAACACACCGGCCTCCTCCAGATTGACCTTAGCAAGTTCCATCTCTTTCTCTTCCTCCTGGTCCTCTCCTTCCAAGAAATCATCTCGTCCTTTCATCTCTGGTCTGTCCATGGCTTGACCGTTCTGGTATTCCTCTGATTGCCCCAGCGTCTGTCCATGGCTTGACCGTTCTGGTATTAAATATAGGCGTACATATACTCCGAGGAGTACACAAAATATATTAAATATATATACATACACACATGTAAGTGTACACTACAGATTCATTATGCTGGTTACAATGTTACACTTACATAGCACGTTCGCAGTCACTCTAATTCTAGTGAAGGACACTCTTCACTCTTGCGCATTGCAGCCCCCATAGGATGTTTTAATTGCATGCATTTTGCTGGCCACCACTTTCATATTCATTCTTTCGCCTGGTACTGGGTGCGTACAGGAAAGTGCTAGTTGCAGCACAGATAGCAAACATTGATGAACTGAATTTTCTGAAATCTTCTTTGATTGAGCAATGTCCTTGCATTCTTCACTGAGATTAGCATCAATGACACGAACTATTTCATGTGGAAAGTTGCTCTTCACAAAGTCGACAATGCTAACTCCATCCTTGAACAATGGATCTGTTGGTCTTTTTCCGGTCATCATTTCCAGCAGTATTATCCCAAAACCGTAAACATCTCCGCAAGTTGATGCATGGCGGCCACCTCCCGCGTACTCTACAGAGAGATACATGTATAAGATACAGTTATGTATTGAAGTATTGGATTGCCTGAGATGTACTGAAGGTATGACAAGAAACCAACATAAACATACCTGGACCAATATATCCAATAGTACCCTTCATACCGACTGATGATGAACTCACTGAACCAGGTGATGTTGACCTGGAATCTTGGTAAAAACTTGCAATACCAAAGTCTCCTAAAAGAGCGGTCATATCATCATCCAGAAGAATATTGCTGGGCTTCAGGTCACAATGGATGGTGGGTCTTCCGCAGTCATGGTGTAGATAATCCAGTGCGTCAGCCATGTTAACAGCTATGTCTAATCTTTGAGCTAAGCTTAAATGTTTATGAGCCTTCCCGTCCTCTCTGTGATGCAGCCATGTGTCTAGGTTCCCATTAGGCATGAACTCATAAACTAAAGCTTTGAAAACATTGCCTGTATTTTCTACCGTCGAGCAAGCAGTTATGATGGGAAGAAGATTTCTATGCTGAATGCTTCGCAGTGCCTCGCATTCTTTCAGAAAGCTTCTCTCAGCTCCATGCATCTCAAGATCAAAAACCTTGACGGCCACTTCCACCTTAGAATCCTTTAACTTTCCGCGATAGACAGAGCCATAACCTCCTCTCCCAACCAGGTTAGATTCAGAGAAGTTTGATGTGGCTTGTGCTAGATCCGCATAAGAAACCTTCAGAAAATTCTCGCCTAATGAAGCTGATGTATCATTTGCCCTTCGCATCTTCTTCTCAAGGAGTACAAAGTAGATCAACAGTACCAGTGACAAGAATCCAAATATTGGAATCAATACTTTAATCAAACGGTATCGTCTCTCCTCTTCTTTCTTGGAAATGGTTGTGCATGAAGCCATGTGAAGATCCACGGCGCCTCCGCAGAGCCCCCAATTGTTCTCAAGTGAAACAGCCGTAGCATTTTCGAATACTCCATCTCTGGGTATTTTTCCTTCAAGATGATTATATGAAAGGTCAAGATGGTTTAGGAACTCTAGTTTGTTTAGAGCCGACGGGATGGTGCCTGACAAGTTGTTGTGTGATAGATTTAGTATACTCAGAGACAACAGTTTGCCAAAAGCTATTGGGATGTTTCCTGACAGAAAGTTTTGGTCCATTTGCAGACTCCGTAAGCCGTAACATTGGCCCAAAGAATCTGGAATACTCCCTGTGAGCTTATTTGAAGAAAGATCTAAAGTAGTGAGTTGCTTAAGGGCGCTAATCTGAGGTATCTCACCTTGGAGATTATTGTGGCTAAGATTCAATGACGTAAGCTGTTGGAGGCTTCCTAAGCTGGGTGGTATGTACCCGTAAAGATTGTTAGAGCTAAGGACTAGCTGTGTGAGTGGGAGGTTTCCCAGGCTGGGGGGTATGAGGCCCTCGAATTGATTATCATAGAGATAAAGATTTATCAACCGAGTAAGATTGCTAATAGAGGGTGGGATTTGGCCGGTGAAGCGGTTTGAGCGGAGAGTTAATACTTCAAGGCCTTTTAGGTTTCCAATCCATCCTTCTATTGTGCCGCTTAAGTTGTTTATACCTAGTGCCAGTTGATTTAATGCACTAAGGTTGCCGATGCTCTGGGGTACTTGTCCTGATAAGCTATTTTGAGTCAAAGTAAGTTGTTCTAGTTTGTTGGATAGGTTACCGACAGACTGCGGTATAGATCCCTGCAGCTGGTTGAAACCCAGTGAGAGTGAGTTTAGAGAACGACAGTTCGTCAATGCATTGAAGAATTCCCAGTCCCTTGTTTCAAGCTGGTTATACTGAAGGTTTAGATTAGTCAGATTTGAGAGCTTTCCAAAAGAGTTAGGAATTTGCCCGGTGAAATTGTTAGCTGATAAGTCTATTACTTTTAATCCTGTGGCGTTGCCTAGGGAAGCTGGGATGTGCCCTTCAAACATGTTGCCACTCATTGTAAGGTGTACGAGACCCCGAAGGTCACCTATATTAGGTGGCAATACCTTGCCTAGCATATTCAGCTCCAAGCCTAGATATAGGAGAGAAGCAGAACGGTTCAAGATGGAATGCGGGAATTCACCTGAAAGATTATTGTCTCCCAGGAGCAAGTGTTGTAAACTAGGCAATTGCCCAAGCTCATTAGGAATGCTTCCCTCGAGTTTGTTTGATGCCAAACTGAAGTATTCTAGACTTGAAACAAAGCCTAACTTCGGAGGAATTTGACCCACTAGCATGTTAGTAGAGAGATCTAATGTGGCCAGCTTTGGTAGAGAAACTATTTTCAGAGGAATTTGACCCACTAGCAAGTTTCTAGATAGATCTAAGTAAGTCAGATTTGAAAGCAAGTCCAGATTCGGAGGAATTGGACCCACTAGGAAGTTTACAGAGAGATCTAAAGTGTCCAAGCTGGAACAGTTGGTAAGTGAATCAGGAATCATCCCATTTAAACTGTTGTTGTTCAGAGAAAGTGTCTGGAGTTGTTGGAGATGGCCAAGGACAGGTAAGGGACCAACGAAGTTATTATATGAAAGGTCAAGCGTTTCAAGGAAGGTTAAGTTTCCAAGAGAGGAGCTGATTTGGCCTGCTAAGTCCAATTCAGTGAGTATAAGCGACAAGACACGAAACGGCCGTGTCGTGGTGCAGATGACACCATTCCATCGACAGAAGTGGGTGGTGGTGCTCCAATTGCTCAAGGCTTCCTGAGGATTGTTGATGCCCTGCTTGAAGTCTAGCAGCGCGTGTAGATCGACGCTGTTCTCGTGGATCCTTGTGCAATGGACGTTGCCAACTCCGTTACAGAGCAGCAGCAGTGCCAACAGTAAAAGCATGACGAGCTTCGCCGGTTGCTTGGGAGAACGCATGAGGCCCTGGTCACCTGCAAAACTGGTCATAAATTTGGTGGCAAGTTATGAACTGCATGTTTACTAGCGGACAAACGTTGCGCCCATATGCTGTGAGCAGCTATGAACGAACAATACGTGTGCTAACATCGAGGACTAGCGCTCAGCAAGATACAAGCCAAAAGAGATACGTAATCAGAGAGAGAGAGAGAGAGAGAGAGAGAGAAGAGAGAGAGAGAGGGAGGGTACGCACCTCTGCTCGACCGGGGGAGCAGAACAGTACGGGAACCGTTTCTACTTTGGTTTTGCCGGGTGGCGGTGTGCGAGCTGTGAAGTGTGCGGGTGCGTGTGCGTTGGATGCTCAGCTGGCTCATGGCCCAGGTGTTTAAAAACACATTTGCCGCATCCTCACATCCACACACATGCATCTCATCTGAAATTCCAACGCCTTATCTTAGCTTGACCGCTGCTACATCGAAGACCTGGAATCAGTCAAACTTTCCAGTAAGAGCAACTCCCAACGGGTCGATCTAAACAGACGGCGTTTTTGTCCGTTTTTTGTTCGTTTAGATCGGTCCGGCGGACACAAACGTCTGGCATTGTGTTTGGGTCGGCGCGGACGCCTAACGCTGGCCCGACCCATTTCGTCGGCGCGCCAAAAAAATATATTGCGAACAGTTTGAAAATAAATACATGCATTTAGTTAAACATAAAAGCCGGCCACGAAGGCCGGCGAAAGTCCACATTACATTAATTAAAACACTAAAAACTAGACGACGCGCTGCCCTAGACGTCCTCGTCGGTGGCGGCGGCTGCGTTGGGACCGGTGAGGTCGATCAATGTCGGCGCAGGGCCGGCCCAGGGGAACGCCCTGTTCCAGGTGGCGACGCGGCGGACGGCGAGGAGACGCGCGGCGCGTCCGCGCCGACGCATCCCAGGCACAATTTTGGGCCGGAAATATTTTTTTTTGAAACAAGGCAAAAGGCTTGCCATTTTCATTAATTAAGGAGAAGGTTTAGACAAGAGCCGCAGAGCGGCAAGAAAGAAAGATTACTCTCGCGACATAAGCGCACTCAGGTGGTTGGCTCCCGCCAACGCCCAAAGATGGGCCTCCTCTTTGATCTTGGCAACAATAATGGTGGTCGGTGAAGCCGTGTTGCGAAAGACTCTTGCGTTCCGCTCTTTCCACCACATGACAAGCATCAGAACAGAGGCAGTGGCTTTCTTGATGTGCCCTCCAGAGTTTATCGTCTTAAGCCACCAATCTTGAACCGTGTCTTCATGGCGCCAAGTCAGTGGCGAGTGGTCCTGCATGCCGAGCCAGGCGACCACCGCATGCCAGACACGGGTAGTGAACCTACACTGGAAGAGGAGATGGGAGGCGGACTCTTGGACTTGTTTGCATAGGGGACAAAGTCCATAGTTTGGCCATCCTCACCGTTGTAATCGATCCGCCGTCCACACACGGTTTTGGATGATAAGCCAAGTGAAGACCTTGCATTTTGGGGGAGCCCAACTCTTCCAGATTGTGGGAGCAGTTGGGCTGAGAACTAGGCCCTCGAATTGTGCCATGTACGTTGTAGCCGTCGAATATTCACCACTGGAAGTGAATTTCCAGGAAATGGCGTCCTTCCTATCCGGATTGAGAGCAACTTCAGTAACCAACTCCCATAAGACCGCAAACTCCTGGATATGTGCCAAAGTGAGCCCCTGTGAAATGTCAATTTGCCGGACCCAGAAATTGTTGTCAAGAGCCTTACAAACCAAACATGCCTTCTTTTTGGATATTTCGAAGATTTTAGGAGCGATATCTTTAGGTCGGAGGCTATTGAGCCAAGATGACTCCCAGAATTTTGCTTTTTTGCCATCACCAATGGTCACAATCGTGGATGCTGAAAAAAGATCTCTGTCAGTATCAGTAGAAGGCGTTTCCATCCCCAACCAAGTTTTGGGAGGGTCAGCCCATTCGAACCAAAGCCAACGAAGACAAAGGGCGGTCGCAAATTTCTCAAGATTGAGCACACCCAGGCCACCGAAGATCTTGGGCTTGCAAACATGCTCCCAATTAACCTTACACTTTCCACCAGACACCTTGTCACAGCCAGCCCAAAGATAAGCACGTCGCAGGCTGTTAATCTTTTTCCACACCTCAGCTGGGAGCTCCATCGGCGTGAGATGGTAGATCGCAATGGCTGTGAGGACAGCTTTGACCAAAACAATGCGTCCAGGGGTCGCAACATGCATAGCCGACCAAGGCGGCAGCTTGCCCGCAATCTTGTCCTCAAGATACTGAAAGTGTATGCGCTTGAGTCTAGTGACCGACAGGGGAAGGCCAAGGTACCGCAAGGGGAAAGATGTTCGGACCACCGGGAAAGCCTGAAGGATGTCATCAAGGTCCAAGTCGGCACAACGGATGGGCGCAACTAAGCTCTTGTTGCAATTGGTGACTAATCCAGTGACTTCACCAAAGGCAGAAAGCGTTGAAGCGAGGAATTGTATATCTTCCTTAAAAGGAGCCACAAATATGGCCGCCTCGTCAGCGTATAAGCAGGCCCGGATGGGGTTGCCATGGAGTGGATGGAGGTTGCCTTGCGCGGTAGCCTTGGCTAGGATATGGTGCAGGGGATGAATGGCAAGGACAAAGAGCATAGGGGAGAGAGGATCCCCCTGCCAAAGCCCACATCCGTGTGTGATTGGGTCGCCAGCAACACCATTGAGTAGAACTCTGGAGGAGGCCGTGGAAAGGAGAGCAGATATCCAATCACAGAACCGGCTTGGGAAGTGATGGTGGCGCAGCAAGTCCATAAGGTAATCCCGCCTAACCGATTCGAAGGCTTTCTTGATGTCTAGCTTGAGAAGCAAAGTAGGGGATTTGGTACGGTGGAGTCTGCGGGTCAAGTTGCGGACATACATGAAGTTGTCGTGGATACTTCTTTTCCTAATGAAGGCACATTATGTGTTGGAGACGAGCGCGGACATGTGAGGGGCTAGCCGAGTAGCCATCATCTTAGCTATGATCTTTGCAACCGCGTGAATGAGACTGATAGGCCGAAAATCGGAGATGTCTTTAGCCCCATCTTTTTTTGGGATGAGGGCAATGTTGGCTGAGTTGAGCCAATGGAGGTTGTTCACATGCAGATTGGAGAAATTATTGATCACAAGCATAATCTCCATCTTAATGATGTCCCAACATTCTTTGAAGAAAACTCCAGTGAATCCGTCCGGGCCCGGAGCCTTGTCTCCCGGGAGCTCTTGGATCGCCAAACGGACCTCCTCTTCGGTGAATGGTGTCCCAAGGTCCGAGAGGTCGCAGGAAGACGACGGGATGCAGGCCCAGTTGAAGTCCTTGGAGTGCGGGGGGGGGGGCTTCCCAATGGCTTTCCTAAAGTGGCTCTGAATAATTTCTTTCTTGTGATCATGGCTCGTGACCCAGCCATTATTGTGCTTAAGACGGTGGATGAAGTTCTTTCTCCGTCGATGATTGATTCGAAGGTGAAAAAAACGAGTGTTTGCATCCCCTTCTTTGAGTAACTTAATTCTCGAGCTTTGCCTTTTCCTTGCCCGCTCAAGAACTGCCAAGGCCACAACCTTTCTCTTAAGATCCTTTCTCAGGTTTCGTTCACCCGTTGACAGTGTCCTTTGTTCTTGCACGATGTCGAGACGGAGGATGATCTCAAGGGCCATGTGGAGCTGGATTTTGTGGTTCGAGAAAATGGACCTGCTCCATTTGCGAAGACACTGACTTGTTCTCTTGAGCTTGTGAAAAAGCACCTGATAGGGCTCAGAGTGGGTGGTTTCCTCATTCCAGGCATCCTGAATGATCTTCTTGAAGTTAGGCATTTTAGTCCAGAAGTTTTCAAAACGGAAAGATTTTGGCCGTTTTGGCCCCTTGCCGCTAGCCAACAGGAGCGGGCAATGGTCCGAGAGCGAGGACGACAGGGCATGGAGGATGTGTGTGCCGAAATCTAGGTCCCATTCCTCATTGCAAAAAAAGAGTCTAATTTGCTCAAAGTCGGGTTAGTCTGTTCGTTGCTCCAAGTGAACTTTCGATTTTGTAGATGGATTTCTTTCAGCTCACAGGAGTTAAGGGCATTTCGAAAGCGCACTAAGCGAGTGCGGTCCACATTTGCACGGTTTTTGTCCCGGGCACGATAAACTTGGTTGAAGTCTCCCGTCACTAGCCATCTAGTGCCCTATGCAGGCTTGACGCTCACAAGCTCTTGGAAGAAAGAGTCTTTCAGATTACTTCTCATAGGCCCATAGACTGAAGTGAGTTTGAAGGAGATGGGAGTATTGACAATAGAAATGTTCACAGAGATGCAAAATGTGCCAACATGGATGCCGTCCACCTTCATGTAGTCTTCATTCCAGAGAATAAGAATTCCCCCCTTGGTGCCATCAGCAGGTTTTTCTGCAAAATTCTTCAGTCTTTGACCGCCCAGGAAAGAAGCCACAAAAGGGTCAACAACAACTAATTTTGTTTCCTGTAGGCAAACAAGATTGCAAGAGGTAGCGGCGATTGTTTCATGAATGGTTGCATGGCGGTTTGGACAGTTGAGGCCACGGACATTCCAGTTTAAGATAGATAAACTTTCATTCATTGCAGACAAGGGCTACATCATCGATGACTGTTAACACTAACAGAAGTCTTGCCTGGGTAACATCACGAGATAGTTGCAGACAACCATGCCTAGCTAGTCCAGCAAACGGGATAAAAACATGAAGATTGCTAATCATAAGAACTGGGATACATCAACTACTAATCGGAGCAGAAGCATCAGGAAGTCGCCGTCGCCGTCGCGCCTTCTTCACCTTGGCCTTGGAGTTCCAAACCAGCCTCTCCCCCATGGTCCAGCAGGGCATCTTCAACAGCAGTCGCAAGATCACAATCAAGCCTGAACAGGGCTCTCAGTGCCGCAACCGCCAGGTCGGGCAGTTGACTGCGGAAGAGAGACACATACTTTTCTATGGCTTCTTCAGTGATCATTTCGCCTTCCTCAACAACGCCCAAACGCTGGCAAAGTAATCTCTCAGCTAGTTTCGCGATTGGCATGTCTTTGTTCTTTGCTTCCAGTCTGGGGCTGCTACGAATTAGGTTCAGGCCAGTTACGCCAGCTAAGGTTTTCCTCCTGGCAGCCGGCGACCTTGGTGGTGTGGAGTTGGGCGTCGGGAGGATGGCTGGAGGACAAGGCACGAACAGAGGTGTCCCAGGCACCTGGGCAGGGCTGGAGCTCATCACAACTTGGTCTTCTTCAGGAGCAACCACATCAGCAGAAGCAAACAGAGGTGTGTTGGGGCTTGGTGGCGTCGATCCAGAACGCTGCTGTAGTCTTGCTGGGGAGGACCACCCTGGAGGCGCCTCTGAAGACACGGGCGATCCCAAGCAGAAGGGGGCACAACGCAGCCAGGCAGGAAGTGTGGGGGAGGGTTGCAGCTCGATCACGTCGCAGGAAGTGGTGCGGGGTGATGCAGGAGGTGATCTGCCGCGGGTTTCTTCTGTGAACCGGAAGCCAGACGCCTCGCAATAGCGTGAGCGCCTCTCCGGACCAGCCACACGATGCCAAGCCCGCCTGCCTGAAGCGGGGATGACAGCGCCATCAGGAAGGCGTTGCACCCTGGTGGTGTCAATCTTCCTGTAGTCTGGGACATCTCGACGCCTGTCGTCATCATAGCAGCCGCGGGACTCGCGCTCATCGCACCGTCGTCCAT
>NC_053022.1:296032460-296129178 GCF_003073215.2 Triticum urartu
CACCAATAATTTGATCATCAAGCATTCACCAATAAAGTTACAGGACGATGTATTGAAATTCTTCAGAACCTGAAACTGACCTGACGATGTAGCTTCTTTACGAGAATAATTAGGTTGAGCTAATTGGCACTAATATTGAGACGAAGGGCCACAC
Source organism: Triticum urartu (assembly GCF_003073215.2). NCBI lineage: Eukaryota > Viridiplantae > Streptophyta > Magnoliopsida > Poales > Poaceae > Triticum > Triticum urartu. The sequence goes on from NC_053022.1 coordinate 296,032,615, forward strand.
ATGCGACTCGCGCGGCGACGCGGGCGGCGCACACGCCTCGCGCGGTGGCGCGGCCGGCGATCGAGGCGGCGCTGGTGGAGCACACGGCGATGCGACCTGCGCGGGGGGCTCGCGAGGTGCGGGTTCCGCAGGAGATTCGCGCGGCGCAGGCGATGCGCGGTGGCGGGTCTGGTTCGCATCGGATCTCGTGGCGGCGAGGCAGATCTCGCTAGATGACGGCGTACTCTGGCTCCGACGTGAGGCGCTACGCATCGTCCTCCTTGACGATCGCGGAGCGACGGTGGATGCGCGGTTCCTCCGGGAGGGTGAGTCCTTCGACACCAGTTTTCCGTTTCGACAATTTTTTAAAATCACAAAATTCCAAAGGGAAAATAGAGTTTTTGGGCGTTTTAGACGTTTTTTTGGACGTTTTTAGCGTTTAGTGCTAGGGTTTAGATCTCAGCGTTTAGGGTTAGGTTTTATGGTCTAAACCCTTAGTTTTTACTGTTTAGCATAGAGTTTCCGACGTTTTAAGTCCCGGGTTTAGGACAATTTTTGAAATGACAAATTGTAAAAGGAAAAAAAGATATGCTCTAATTTATATTTTTTTGAATTTTGGTTAAATCTTGTCAAACCGGTCAAACAACTGATTCAAGAAATATAGAGTGTTACTAATTAATTACGCAATAATATTAATGTTACTAAATAAGTATCTCGGTTTTTTTGAATTTTGTTCAAATCTGGTCAAACTGTGGTCGAACTGTGGTCAAACTATGGTCAAACTACTTATTCAAGAAATATTAGTGTTACTACATAATTATTCAAGAATATTAGTGTTACTAAATAATTATTTCAATTTTTTGAATTTTGGTCAAATCTGGTCAAACTATGGTCAAACTGTGGTCAAACTATGGTCAAACTACTTATTCAAGAAATATTAGTGTTACTACATAATTATTCAAGAATATTAGTGTTACTAAATAATTATTTCAATTTTTTGAATTTTGGTCAAATCTGGTCAAACTATGGTCAAACTGTGGTCAAACTATGGTCAAACTTATTCAAGAAATATTAGCGTTACTAAATAATTACTGTTTTTTTAGAATAATAGTTTCAATCTCAAACGGTGAAATGTGTGACTTCATGCTCAAGCTAAACTCCTGAGGGTAGTAGGATTGACATCTTACTATTGTTAGGAAAACAACAAGTGCAGACTCGGAAATGAAGGAGAATAGAACCTGAAAGTTAAGCGTGCTCGGGCTGGAGTAGTGAGAGGGATGGGTGACCGGACGGGAAGTTAGATGATTTCGAATGAGTGATCCACACTTGAGCAGTTAAGAGAGGTGATTAGAGACTAAATCATCAAATAATTCAGAAAAATTAAAAATAAAAAAAATCAAATTTTTTTTCCCAAAATTTCAAAAAAAAACCTTTAGTACCGGCTGGTAACACCAACAGGTACTAAAGGTCCCCCGTACCAGGGCACGAGCTCACGCCACGTGGTGGCACTTTAGCGCCGGTTCGTGCCGAACCGGTACTAAAGGGGGGGGGCCTTTAGTGCCAAAACTTTAGTGCCGGTTCAATAACCGGCACTAAAGGCCCTTACAAACCGGTACTAATGGTCCGTTTTCTACTAGTGCAGTGTCTTCGATGGTGCATCTAGAGGCGGTGCACGGCGAGAACCAGGCGGCGCTTTGAAGTGATCCTGAAACGAAATGCACAGATGTCTCCTTCGCGAAGATTGACGCTGCGACGAAACTCAGACCAGTTGGTGGTTATAGTGGCCTCTTCCAGGGAGAGTCTGATGGCTATACTTAAAAATAGAGAAGATGTACAGGTACATTGTTCTAAGTAAAAGGTATCCAGGCTTAAAATTAGCCATGATTTGAAGTGTCTTTTCATGTGCAGATGTTACTTTGGTTAAATAATCACAATGCATAGTAAGCATGTCGCAATTTCTTCACTAATGGGTGCAATATAAGAAGCAATAGACTCCAAGGCACATACAGCTTGATGCAAGGTACATAGATGAGACATATGGATTAGAAAAAGATTCGAATTAATGAAGATCATCCACGTTTTCAGCAGCATAAACATTCACTGGGATCTACTAAAGAAATCCATGACACATACTGAACCCCAGTATTCACCCCATAAGCATGACTTGGACAATTGGACATGGATGGTAAGAACATGACCCAGATTCACACATACCCACGCTCAACTCTAACATTCCAAGTAACCACATGGAAAAGGAAACTACACCCAAAATTAAGAGATAGCTTCACTTAATCAACGCTAGCTCTGATGTAATCTACAAGGTATCGAGGCTAGTGATTGATGCACGCCTATTTAACTCACCTAGCATTTTGACAAGTTCACCGAAGAGATCATTGAGCAGGTCGCACTTATGCTTCTCCCTCTTGGCTTTGTGCATTTTCCTCGGGGCTTTCTTCTTGCACTTGCCAACAGTGACAGGCCTACGAATTGAAAGCTACTACATCAACAACAATGGAACACAGACACAACTCTCACGCACGTCCATTAACTCCCTGCGTACGTTTAGCCAATTAAAATATATAGTAGAAGAATCCATTCACTGAAACACGGCCCGGAACAATGGTTGTTCATTTAAATCAGAGAATAATGGTTGTTCTATTTATAGGAGTAATATCTTTTATGGTCATGCACCCTTGAAGAGTGGTCTATTTTTGATGAATCTCGATAGTAGTGATACACATATTCATAATGTTGAAGCCAAAAGATGCAGAGTTGATAATGATACTGCAACTTATTTGTGGCACTGTCATTTAGGTCATATTGGTGTAAAGTGCATGAAGAAAGTCCATACTGATGGACTTTTGGAACTACTTGATTATGAATCACTTGGTACTTGCGAACCGTGCCTCATGGGCAAGATGACTAAAACGCCGTTCTCCAGAACTATGGAGCGAGCAACAGATTTGTTGGAAATCATACATATAGATGTATGTGGTCCGATGAATGTTGAGGCTCACGGCGGGTATCGTTATTTTCTCACCTTCACAGATGATTTAAGCAGATATGGGTATATCTACTTAATGAAACAAAAGTCTAAAACATTTGAAAAGTTCAAAGAATTTCAGAGTGAAGTTGAAAATCATCGTAACAAGAAAATAAAGTTTCTACTATCTGATCGTGGAGGAGAATATTTGAGTTACGAGTTTGGTCTTCATTTGAAACAATGTGGAATAGTTTCGCAACTCATGCCACCCGGAACACCACAGCGTAATGGTGTGTCCGAACGTTGTAATCGTACTTTACTAGATATGGGGCGATCTATGATGTCTCTTCCTAGTACCCACATGTCAACTCATTTTTTCTTTTGGCACCATGGACTTGTATCCTTTGTGTAGATAATTGCTCTGATGGTTCTTGTTTTGATTTAGCACGTGTGATATCCGGTACCTGCAGTTTCAGTGCTTGTGGTCAATACTTGCTCTGCACTTGCACATCCTGAATCTCTTCTCATTTTCCCAGGTTTTGCTGCATGGATCAGCAGAAGCTACTGAACATTTTAAAAATGCATTGTGCAAAGAATTAGTTGTTAACTGGCAAACTCTTCATAGCAGAGCTCTACCTAGGAGATCATGAAAGTAAGTTCATCCTCGGATCACTGCAACCCACCAACTCAATGCTCTGAATATAGTAGTATGTGCCAATTACTAAGTCACTGCACCATCACGATGCTCACTAGTATTAAGCAGCAACAAGAACTTTCTATCTTACATTATTTATTTAAGCTTGGAGGCCAATGTGACCAGTAACATTATTTATTTGGTCATTTTCTGAACTCTTCGCTTGGTTGCTCATTTACTTGCTTTCAGTTTGTTGAAATAAAGCACTGGCTGTGACACTAATACTTTCTGCAGTCCTACAGGTTTTAATTCTGAATTTATGATCTTGCATCCCTTGGACACTGGCAGTAAATAAAGATCTACAGGTTTTATTTATGATGTTGCATCCTTTGGGCATCCTATCCCTCACAGTCTGAAGGGCCTGTTTTTAATTATGAATTTATGATGTTGCGTCCCTTGGGCATCATATCCTTCACAGTTTGGTTTTAGAACATGCAACAAACTAACTTCACCTGCTTTATCTGAAGCATTTGAGGATTTATTCTCAGTTTTATTAAGTTCATCAACATTACTGCCATTCCACCTGAATAACCCTCTTGTGCATTATCATCCCATCCACACGTTGTTCCATCAACCCAAATCATTTTGTTGGGTTTGGTTTGCCTTGTTACCAGATAATTTAGAGTTGGAAACACTGTTTGTTATGATCTATCGTGTAGGGCTTTGCCTCGGAGTGGTAAATTCTCGTAGCCTTCTAGTATTCTCTACATTCACGCAACCACACACGGTTCTCATAACATTGATCGGGTGACATCTTCCTTTGTACATAAATCTGGTACATGTATGTTGCACGAATGGCCGGCACACAGCATGCACTGTGTTTGTTCCTTGGTGGCAGGACAGGTGTGACTCAAGTTGTGAGAACAGATGTACACCCTTTGCAAAGGTATTGAATCTGTTCAAACAGCCGCAATCCATGTTATTTCTTCTAAGCCTAAGTCCCTTTGTAGGGAAGTTGTAAAACAAGCTGGGGTTAATAAGTCACTTCTGTGTAGGTCGTCTGGGGGCAAGTGAAAACCTCTGAACAGGGCCATAATTCGGCGAGGCTACTGATGATTAGGCGAAGCCCTAGTGGTCAGTATGTCTTGTCGTCCATTGTTACTCAGTCATGTGCCTGTCACTTTCCAAACAATCATATTTGTATATATACACTAACTTGGTAATTCTGTGATTTATGTACGGTTGTGAAATTTCAGGTACAGCTTTGAGAATAGTTTATGAGTAATGTCGTTTCTAAGAAGGTATGAGTTGTATGGTTTCATTTTTTTGCTGAATTCTTCACTCTGTTGTTCGTTTAGACCACTAAGAGGTTTTCCTGTAACAGAGCACCGATTCTAACGCTACTACTTTCCGTCAGAAGTTGGGTCCGTGTAGAAGTCGGCAGGAAAGGTGGATGAGAAGTTTGCTTGAGAGAAGTTAATGAGTAATGCCATTTCTAAGAAGGTAATGTCTGAGCTTTATGGTTTAATTTAGTTATTCGTTGGATTCTTCGCTTTGTCATTCGTTTATTGTGCTAAGAGGCTTTTCTGTAACAGAGCACCGGCTCTGATGCTACGGCTCACCGTCAGAAGTTCGGTCGATGCAGAAGTTGGAAAGGTGGAAGAGAGGCTTTAATTACTTTGCAACTCTGCCTCATGAGCTCCATCAGCCCAACAAGTCGGCTCCTGCCACCTGGGCGCTCCATGACGCGGCGAGCACATGGTACGCTCGCTTTAGCAGCGACCCTGCTTGAGGGCCAGACCTCAGGCGGCAGCAGGGCAGGCAGCATGGGTTCTCGGCAGATGGTGATCGAGGGCCTAGCACGAAGATCCCCAGTCGCCGGTGGTTGTAAAGGGCAAAACCCCTGGAGCAGATTTCGTCAATGGACAAGTGGAGACTGCTATGCTAGTTCATGGTGGGCATCCCAGTTGTACCTTTCCCAGCTAATGCTATTTCTGCTCACTCTTGGTTTACATGTTGTTTCCCAAAAAATAAACATCTTTGTATAAAGGTTATTACATAGTTGGAATTTTTTTTGAACGGAAAATACAGATTGATTGTGTGGGGAACAGAACAACAGAGCGGAACATAAGAGGTGTGAGTTGAGTGAACCGGCATCCAAAATTGGCTACCAGATTAAGAGTCGAGACTGGTAGACCCGCATCTGATTGAAGTGGTCAGCGTGTGTTTTACTCCATTGTTGCTTAGCTGCATGCCGATTTTTCCTGTAGTGTTGCTTCATGTAATGTCTAAACACAGACTTGCTAACTTTGTAATGTATGTGCTGTTATGAAATTTCAGGTACATCTTTTATAGAAATCATTGAGTAATGCCATTTCTAAGAAGGTATGAGCTACACTTGATTGCCTTAGACCATACTGTGGCTTCAGATTACTTGCGCCGGTCCATGATATTACATTCCTTACTGTTCATGATTTGGTTTCACCGTGTGCATCCAACTGATGTCTCCTCCTGAGACCGTCGAAACCCAGCACTAAGAAAAATTGTTGGCAGGTTGGGCAGCTTGCTTGTGGCGCACCACAGGGGGGCCGACGATGGCCACATGTTTCCGCCGGACATCAGACCACAGCAGGGCAGAGCAGAGCAGCATGGGTTGACATGAGATTGGTGATCGAGGGCCTTGTACAAAGATGTGTGGGCTCCGTTGTTGCTGGCCCGGTTGTTTGTTGTTGGTGTGGCTGTGAAGGAAGGCAAAACAAAACCCTTGAGCAGATGGGTCAATGGACAAGTGGAGACTGCTATGTTAAGTTCATCTAACTGTCGTTTCCATTATTTCTGTCTTTTTTGTTGGTGTTGCAAGTGGCAACTTCAAGTAGTGGGTGTTATTATGAGGTTCAAAAAGTATGTTTAGTTGGAAAAGAAATGGAAGGAAAAGTAATGCAGATTGATAGTTGCAAGTGAAGCAACAATTTATACAAGATCCCAACAGAAATATTAATTGGTTGTCCAACAATTTATACAATAGTACCAATGCTAGCCTAGCTGAAATTTGTACTGTTTCAGAACCTGTATTGTACCAATGCTTGGCTGCTGGACAGTTTCATGTTTCCTTCCATGCGTACAGACAACAAAAATCCAGAGAAACTAAGAGCGAACATAGAACTTTATATTTATTATATTAATACTGTTGCACAACGTTCACAAGAACAGCAGCCAACCAACAATAATTTGATCATCAAGCATTCACCAATAAAGTTACAGGACGATGTATTGAAATTCTTCAGAACCTGAAACCGACCTGACGATGTAGCTTCTTTACGAGAATAATTAGGTTGAGCTAATTGGCACTAATATTGAGACGAAGGGCCACACATGCGACTCGCGCGGCGACGCGGGCGGCGCACACGCCTCGCGCGGTGGCGCGGCCGGCGATCGAGGCGGCGCTGGTGGAGCACACGGCGATGCGACCTGCGCGGGGGGCTCGCGAGGTGCGGGTTCCGCAGGAGATTCGCGCGGCGCAGGCGATGCGCGGTGGCGGGTCTGGTTCGCATCGGATCTCGTGGCGGCGAGGCAGATCTCGCTAGATGACGGCGTACTCTGTCTCCGACGTGAGGCGCTACGATCGTCCTCCTTGACGATCGCGGGGCGACGATGGATGCGCGGTTCCTCCGGGAGGGTGAGTCCTTCGACACCAGTTTTCCGTTTCGACAATTTTTTAAAATCACAAAATTCCAAAGGAAAAATAGAGTTTTTGGGCGTTTTAGGACGTTTTTAGCGTTTAGTGCTAGGGTTTAGATTTCAGCGTTTAGGGTTAGGTTTTATGGTCTAAACCCTTAGTTTTTACTGTTTAGCATAGAGTTTCCGACGTTTTAATGCCGGGTTTAGGGTTTAGGACAATTTTTGAAATGACAAATTCTAAAAGGGAAAAAAGATATGCTCTAATTTATGTTTTTTTGAATTTTGGTTAAATCTTGTCAAACCGGTCAAACAACTGATTCAAGAAATATAGAGTGTTACTAAATAATTACGCAATAATATTAGTGTTACTAAATAAGTATCTCAGTTTTTTTGAATTTTGTTCAAATCTGGTCAAACTGTGGTCAAACTGTGGTCAAACTATAGTCAAACTACTTATTCAAGAAATATTAGTGTTACTACATAATTATTCAAGAATATTAGTGTTACTAAATAATTATTTCAATTTTTTGAATTTTGGTCAAATCTGGTCAAACTATGGTCAAACTATGGTCAAACTTATTCAAGAAATATTAGCGTTACTAAATAATTACAGTTTTTTCAGAATAATAGTTTCAAACTCAAACGGTGAAATGTGTGACTTCATGCTCAATCTAAACTCCTGAGGGTAATAGGGTTGACATCTTACTATTGTTTGGAAAACAACAAGTGCAGACTCGTAAATGAAGGAGAATAGAACCTGAAAGTTAAGCGTGCTCGGGCTGGATTAGTGAGAGGGATGGGTGACCGGTCGGGAAGTTAGGTGATTTGGAATGAGTGATCCACACTTGAGTAGTTAAGAGAGGTGATTAGAGACTAAATCATCAAATAATTCAGAAAAATAAAAAATAAAAAAAATCAAAAAAAATTTCCAAAATTTTCAAAAAAAATTCACAAAAAACCTTTAGTACCGGTTGGTAACACCAACCGGCACTAAAGGTCCCCCGTACCAGGGCGCGAGCTCACGCCACGTGGTGGCACTTTAGCGTCGGTTCGTGCCGAACCGGTACTAAAGGGGGGGGGGGCTTTAGTGCCGAAACTTTAGTGCCGGTTCCATAACCGGCACTAAAGGCCCTTACAAACCGGTACTAATGGTCCGTTTTCTACTAGTGCAGTGTCTTTGATGGTGCATCTAGAGGCGGTGCACGGCGAGAACCAGGCGGCACTTTGAAGTGATCCTGAACGAAATGCACAAATGTCTCCTTCGCGAAGATTGACGCTGCGACAGAACTCAGACCAGTTGGTGGTTATAGTGGCCCTCTTCCAGGGAGAGTCTGATGGCTACATTTAAAAATAGAGAAGATGTACAGGTACTTTGTTCTAAGTAAAAGGTATCCAAGCTTAAAATTATCCCTGATTTGAAGTGTCTTTTCATGTGCAGATGTTACTTTGATTAAATAATCACAATGCATAGTAAGCATGTCGCAATTTCTTCACTAATGGGTGCAATATAAGAAGCAATAGACTCCAAGGCACATACAGCTTGATGCAAGGTACATAGATGAGACATATGGATTAGAAAAAGATTCGAATTAATGGATGCAGGTACTACACAATTTTATATGCTGACAAGTATGCATAATGTAATGAACTATCAACAAACATCTAGAAGTCTTTTGGTGTTACAATTTTAAATGAGATCATCCACGTTTTCAGCAGCATAAACATTCACTGGGATCTACTAAAGAAATCCATGACACATACTGAACCCCAGTATTCACCCCATAAGCATGACTTGGACAATTGGACATGGATGGTAAGAACATGACCCAGATTCACACATACCCACACTCAACTCTAACGTTCCAAATAACCACATGGAAAAGGAAACTACAGCCAAAATTAAGATATAGCTTCACTGAATCAACGCTAGCTCTGATGTAATCTACAAGGTATCGAGTCTAGTGATTGATGCACGCCTATTTGACTCACCTAGCATTTTGACAAGTTCACCGAAGAGATCATTGAGCAGGTCGCACTTATGCTTCTCCCTCTTGGCTTTGTGCATTTTCCTCGGGGCTTTCTTCTTGCACTTGCCAACAGGGATAGGCCTGCGAATTGAAAGCTACTACATCAACAACAATGGAACACAGACACAACTCTCACGCACGTCCATTAACTCCCTCCGTACGTTCAGCCAATTAAAATAAATAGTAGAAGAATCCATTGTGTAGATAATTGCTCTGATGGTTCTTGTTTTGATTTAACACGTGTGATATCCGGTACCTGCAGTTTCAGTGCTTGTGGTCAATACTTGCTCTGCACTTGCACATCCTGAATCTCTTCTCATTTTCCCAGGTTTTGCTGCATGGATCAGCAGAAGCTACTGAACATTTTAAAAATGCATTGTGCAAAGAATTAGTTGTTAACTAGCAAACTCTTCATAGCAGAGCTCTACCTAGGAGATCATGAAAGTAAGTTCATCCTCAGATCACTGCAACCCACCAACACAATGCTCTGAATATGGTAGTATGTGCCAATTACTAAGTCACTCTACCATCACGATGCTCACTAGTATTAAGCAGCAACAAGAACTTTCTATCTTCCATTATTTATTTAAGCTTGGAGGCCAATGTAACTAGTAACATTATTTATTTGGTTATTTTCTGAACTCTTCGCTTGGTTGCTCATTTACATGCTTTCAGTTTGTTGAAACAAAGCACTGGTTGTGACACTAATACTTTCTGCAGTCCTACAGGTTTTAATTATGAATTTATGATGTTGCATCCCTTGGGCACTGGCAGTAAATAAAGATCTACAGGTTTTATTTATGATGTTGCATCCCTTGGGCATCCTATCCCTCACAGTCTGAAGGGTCTGTTTTTAATTATGAATTTATGATGTTGCATCCCTTGGGCATCCTATCCTTCACTGTTTGGTTTTAGAACATGCAACAAACTAACTTCACCTGCTTTATCTGAAGCATTTGAGGATTTATTCTCAGTTTTAATAAGTTCATCAACATTACTGCCATTCCACCTGAATAACCCTCTTGTGCATTATCATCCCGTCCACACGTTGTTCCATCAACCCAAATCATTTTGTTGGGTTTCGTTTGCCTTGTTACCAGATAATTTAGAGTTGTAAACACTGTTTGTTATGATCTATCGTGCAGGGCTTTGCCTCGGAGTGGTAAATTCTCGTAGCCTTCTAGTATTCTCTACATTCACGCAACCACAAACGGTTCTCATATCATTGATCGGGTGACATCTTCCTTTGTACATAAATCTGGTACATGTATGTTGCACGAATGGCCGGCACACAACATGCACTGTGTTTGTTCCTTGGTGGCAGGACAGGTGTGACTCAAGTTGTGAGATCAGATATACACCCTTTGCAAAGGTATTGAATCTATTCAAACAGCCGCAATCCATGTTATTGGATCGTTAGTTCTTCTAAGCCTAAGTCCCTTTGTAGGGAAGTTGTAAAACAAGCTGGGGTTAATAAGTCACTTCTGTGTAGGCCGTCTGGGGGCAAGTGAAAACCTCTGAACAGGGCCATAATTCGGCGAGGCTACTGATGATTAGGCGAAGCCCTAGTGGTCAGTATGTCTTGTCGTCCATTGTTACTCAGTCATGTGCCTGTCACTTTCCAAACAATCATATTTGTATAAATACACTAACTTGCTAATTCTGTGATTTATGTACGGTTGTGAAATTTCAGGTACAGCTTTGAAAATAGTTTATGAGTAATGTCGTTTCTAAGAAGGTATGAGTTGTATGGTTTCATTTTTTTTGCTGAATTCTTCACTCTGTTGTTCGTTTAGACCACTAAGAGGTTTTCCTGTAATAGAGCACCGACTCTGCCGCTACTACTTTCCATCAGAAGTTGGGTCTGTGTAGAAGTCGGCAGGAAAGGTGGATGAGAAGTTTGCTTGAGAGAAGTTAATGAGTAATGCCATTTCTAAGAAGGTACTATCTGAGCTTTATGGTTTAATTTAGTTATTCGTTGGATTCTTCGCTTTGTCATTCGTTTATTGTGCTAAGAGGCTTTTCTGTAACAGAGCACCGGCTCTGATGCTACGGCTCACCGTCAGAAGTTGGGTCGATTCAGAAGTTGGAAAGGTGGAAGAGAGGCTTTAATTACTTTGCAACTCTGCCTCATGAGCTCCATCAGCCCAACAAGTCAGCTCCTGCCACCTGGGGCGCTCCATGACGCGGCGAGCACATGGTACGCTCGCTTTAGCAGCGACCCTGCTTGAGGGCCAGACCTCAGGCGGCAGCAGGGCAGGCAGCATGGGTTCTCGGCAGATGGTGATCGAGGGCCTAGCACGAAGATCCCCAGTCGCCAGTGGTTGTAAAGGGCAAAACCCCTGGAGCAGATTTCGTCAATGGACAAGTGGAGACTGCTATGCTAGTTCATGGTGGGCATCCCAGCTGTACCTTTCCCAGCTAATGCTATTTCTGCTCACTCTTGGTTTACATGTTGTTTCCCAAAAAATAAACATCTCTGTATAAAGGTTATTATATAGTTGGAATTTTTTTGAATGGAAAATACAGATTGATTGTGTGGGGAACAGAACAACAGAGCGGAACATAAGAGGTGTGAGTTGAGTGAACCGGCATCCAAAATTGGCTACCAGATTAAGAGTCGAGACTGGTAGACCCGCATCCGATTGAAGTGGTCAGCGTGTGTTTTACTCCATTGTTGCTTAGCTACATGCCGATTTTCCTGTAGTGTTGCTTCATGTAAATGTCTACACACAGACTTGCTAACTTTGTAATGTATGTGCTATTATGAAATTTCAGGTACATCTTTTCGAGAAAGAGAAATCATTGAGTAATGCCATTTCTAAGAAGGTATGAGCTACACTTGATTGCCTTAGACCATACTGTTGCTTCAGATTACTTGCGCCGGTCCATGATATTACATTCCTTACTGTTCATGATTTGGTTTCACCGTGTGCATCGAACTGATGTCTCCTCCTGAGACCGTCGAAACCCAGCACTAAGAAAAATTGTTGGCAGGTTGGGCAGCTTGCTTGTGGCGCACCACAGGGCCGGCGATGGCCACATGTTTCCGCCGGACATCAGACCACAGCAGGGCAGAGCAGAGCAGCATGGGTTGACATGAGATTGGTGATCGAGGGCCTTGTACAAAGATGTGTGGGCTCCGTTGTTGCTGGCCCGGTTGTTTGTTGTTGGTGTGGCTGTGAAGGAAGGCAAAACAAAACCCTTGAGCAGATGGGTCAATGGACAAGTGGAGACTGCTATGTTAAGTTCATCTAACTGTCGTTTCCATTATTTCTGTCTTTTTTGTTGGTGTTGCAAGTGGCAACTGCAAGTAGTGGGTGTTATTATGAGGTTCAAAAAGTATGTTTAGTTGGAAAAGAAATGGAAGGAAAAGTAATGCAGATTGATAGTTGCAAGTGAAGCAACAATTTATACAAGATCCCAACAGAAATATTAATTGGTTGTCCAACAATTTATACAATAGTACCAATGCTAGCCTAGCTTAAATTTGTACTGTTTCATAACCTGTATTGTAGGAATGTGTTTCAGAACCTGTATTGTACCAATGCTTGTCTGCTGGACAGTTTCATGTTTCCTTCCATGCGTACAGACAACAAAAATCCAGAGAAACTAAGAGCGAACAGAACTTTATATTTATTATATTAATACTGTTGCACAGCGTTCACAAGAACAGCAGCCAACCAACAATAATTTGATCATCAAGCATTCACCAATAAAGTTACAGGACGATGTATTGAAATTCTTCAGAACCTGAAACTGACTGACGATGTAGCTTCTTACGAGAATAATTAGGTTGAGCTAATTGGCACTAATATTGAGACGACGGGCGACACACGCGACTCGCGCGGCGACGCGGGCGGCGCACACGCCTCGCGCGGTGGCGCGGCCGGCGATCGAGGCGGCGCTGGTGGAGCACACGGCGATGCGACCTGCGCGGGGGGCTCGCGAGGTGCGGGTTCCGCAGGAGATCTGCGGCGCAGGCGATGCGCGGTGGCGGGTCTGGTTCGCATCGGATCTCGTGGCGGCGAGGCAGATCTCGCTGTCGCTGGATGACGGCGTACTCTGGCTCCGACGTGAGGCGCGACGCATCGTCCTCCTTGACGATCGTGGGGCGACGGTGGATGCGCGGTTCCTCCGGGAGGGTGTGTCCTTCGACACCAGTTTTCCGTTTCGACAATTTTTTAAAATCACAAAATTCCAAGGAGAGTTTTTGGGCGTTTTAGACGTTTTTGGACGTTTTTAGCGTTTAGTGCTAGGGTTTAGATTTCAGCGTTTAGGGTTAGGTTTTATGGTCTAAACCCTTAGTTTTTACTGTTTAGCATAGAGTTTCCGACGTTTTAAGTCCCGGGTTTAGGGTTTAGGACAATTTTTGAAATGACAAATTGTAAAAGGAAAAAAAGATATGCTCTAATTTATGTTTTTTTGAATTTTGGTTAAATCTTGTCAAACCGGTCAAACAACTGATTCAAGAAATATAGAGTGTTACTAAATAATTACGCAATAATATTAGTGTTACTAAATAAGTATCTCAGTTTTTTTGAATTTTGTTCAAATCTGGTCAAACTATGGTCAAACCGTGGTCAAACTATGGTCAAACTATTTATTCAAGAAATATTAGTGTTACTACATAATTATTCAAGAATATTAGTGTTACTAAATAATTATTTCAATTTTTTGAATTTTGGTCAAATCTGGTCAAACTATGGTCAGACTGTGGTCAAACTATGGTCAAACTTATTCAAGAAATATTAGCGTTACTAAATAATTACTGTTTTTTAGAATAATAGTTTCGAACTCAAATGGTGAAATGTGTGACTTCATGCTCAACCTAAACTCCAGAGGGTAATAGGATTGACATCTTACTATTGTCAGGAAAACAACAAGTGCAGACTCGGAAATGAAGGAGAATAGAACCTGAAAGTTAAGCGTGCTCGGGCTGGAGTAGTGAGAGGGATGGGTGACCGGTCTGGAAGTTAGATGATTTGGACTGAGTCATCCACACTTGAGCAGTTAAGAGAGGTGATTAGAGACTAAATCATCAAATATTCAGAAAAATTAAAAATCATAAAAAAATCAAGTTTTTGTTCCAAAATTTTCAGAAAAAAAAATTCAAAAAAAACCTTTAGTACCGGTTGGTAACACCAACCGGTACTAAACGTCCCCCGTACCATGGCGCGAGCTCACGCCACGTGGTGGTCCATAACCGGCACTAAAGGCCCTTACAAACCGGTACTAACGGTCCGTTTTCTACTAGTGCAGTGTCTTTGATGGTGCATCTAGAGGCGATGCACGGCGAGAACCAGGCGGCGCTTTGAAGTGATCCTGAAATGAAATGCATAGATGTCTCCTTCGCGAAGATTGACGCTGCGACGGAACTCAGACCAGTTGGTGGTTATAGTGGCCCTCTTCCAGGGAGAGTCTGATGGCTACATTTAAAAATAGAGAAGATGTACAGGTACTTTGTTGTAAGTAAAAGGTATCCAGGCTTAAAATTAGCCCTGATTTGAAGTGTCTTTTCATGTGCAGATGTTACTTTGATTAAATAATCTTAATGCATAGTAAGCATGTCGCAATTTCTTCACTAATGGGTGCAATATAAGAAGCAATAGACTCCAAGGCACATACAGCTTGATGCAAGGTACATAGATGAGACATATGGATTAGAAAAAGATTCGAATTAGTGGATGCAGGTACTACACAATTTTATACGCTGACAAGTATGCATAATGTAATGAACTATCAACAAACATCTAGAAGTCTTTTGGTGTTACAATTTTAAATGAGATCATCCACGTTTTCAGTAGCATAAACATTCACTGGGATCTACTAAAGAAATCCATGACACATACTGAACCCCAGTATTCACCCCATAAGAATGACTTGGACAATTGGACATGGATGGTAAGAACATGACCCAGATTCACACATACCCACGCTCAACTCTAACGTTCCAAATAACCACATCGAAAAGGAAACTACACCCAAAATTAAGAGATAGCTTCACTAAATCAACGGTAGCTCTGATGTAATCTACAAGGTATCGAGGCTAGTGATTGATGCACGCATATTTAACTCACCTAGCATTTTGACAAGTTCACCGAAGAGATCATTGAGCAGGTCGCACTTATGCTTCTCCCTCTTGGCTTTGTGCATTTTCCTCGGGGCTTTCTTCTTGCACTTGCCAACAGTGACAGGCCTGCGAATTTAAAGCTACTACATCAACACCAATGGAACACAGACACAACTCTCACGCACGTCCATTAACTCCCTGCGTACATTCAGCCAATTAAAATAAATAGTAGAAGAATCCATTGTGTAGATAATTGCTCTGATGGTTCTTGTTTTGATTTAACACGTGTGATATCCGGTACCTGCAGTTTCAGTGCTTGTGGTCAATACTTGCTCTGCACTTGCACATCCTGAATCTCTTCTCATTTTCCCAGGTTTTGCTGCATGGATCAGCTGAAGCTACTGAACATTTTAAAAATGCATTGTGCAAAGAATTAGTTGTTAACTGGCAAACTCTTCATAGCAGAGCTCTACCTAGGAGATCATGCAAGTAAGTTCATCCTCAGATCACTGCAACCCACCAACACAATGCTCTGAATATAGTAGTATGTGCCAATTACTAAGTCACTGCACCATCACGATGCTCACCAGTATTAAGCAGCAACAAGAACTTTCTATCTTCCATTATTTATTTAAGCTTGGAGGCCAATGTAACCAGTAACATTATTTATTTGGTTATTTTCTGAACTCTTCGCTTGGTTGCTCATTTACTTGCTTTCAGTTTGTTGAAACAAAGCACTGGCTGTGACACTAATCCTTTCTGCAGTCCTACATGTTTTAGTTATGAATTTATGATGTTTCATCCCTTGGGCACTGGCAATAAATAAAGATCTACAGGTTTTATTTATGATGTTGCATCCCTTGGGCATCCTGTCCCTCACAGTCTGAAGGGTCTGTTTTTAATTATGAATTTATGATGTTGCATCCCTTGGGCATCCTATCCTTCACAGTTTGGTTTTAGAACATTCAACAAACTAACTTCACCTGCTTTATCTGAAGCATTTGAGGATTTATTCTTAGTTTTATTAAGTTCATCAACATTACTGCCATTCCACCTGAATAACCCTCTTGTGCATTATCATCCCATCCACACGTTGTTCCATCAACCCCAATCATTTTTTTGGGTTTCGTTTGCCTTGTTACAGATAATTTAGAGTTGTAAACACTGTTTGTTATGATCTATCGTGCAGGGCTTTGCCTCGGAGTGGTAAATTCTCGTAGCCTTCTAGTATTCTCTACATTCACGCAACCACACACGGTTCTCATATCATTGATCGGGTGACATCTTCCTTTGTACATAAATCTGGTACATGTATGTTGCATGAATGGCCGGCACACAGCATGCACTGTGTTTGTTCCTTGGTGGCAGGACAGGTGTGACTCAAGTTGTGAGAACAGATGTACACCCTTTGCAAAGGTATTGAATCTGTTCAAACAGCCGCAATCCATGTTATTGGATCGTTAGTTCTTCTAAGCCTAAGTCCTTTGCAGGGAAGTTGTAAAACAAGCTGGGGTTAATAAGTCACTTCTGTGTAGGCCGTCTGGGGGCAAGTGAAAACCTCTGAACAGGGCCATAATTCGGCGAGGCTACTGATGATTAGGCGAAGCCCTAGTGGTCAGTATGTCTTGTCGTCCATTGTTACTCAGTCGCGTGCCTGTCACTTTGCAACCAATCATATTTGTATATATACACTAACTTGCTAATTCTGTGATTTATGTACGGTTGTGAAATTTCAGGTACAGCTTTGAGAAAAGTTTATGAGTAATGTCGTTTCTAAGAAGGTATGAGTTGTATGGTTTCATTTTTTTGCTGAATTCTTCACTCTGTTGTTCGTTTAGACCACTAAGAGGTTTTCCTGTAACAGAGCACCGACTCTGACGCTACTACTTTCCGTCAGAAGTTGGGTCCGTGTAGAAGTCGGCAGGAAAGGTGGATGAGAAGTTTGCTTGAGAGAAGTTAATGAGTAATGCCATTTCTAAGAAGGTACTGTCTGAGCTTTATGGTTTAATTTAGTTATTCGTTGGATTCTTCGCTTTGTCATTTGTTTATTGTGCTAAGAGACTTTTCTGTAACAGAGCACGGGCTCTGATGCTACGGCTCACCGTCAGAAGTTGGGTCGATGCAGAAGTTGGAAAGGTGGAAGAGAGGCTTTAATTACTTTGCAACTCTGCCTCATGAGCTCCATCAGCCCAACAAGTCGGCTCCTGCCACCTGGGGCGCTCCATGACGCGGCGAGCACATGGTACGCTCGCTTTAGCAGCGACCCTGCTTGAGGGCCAGACCTCAGGCGGCAGCAGGGCAGGCAGCATGGGTTCTCGGCAGATGGTGATCGAGGGCCTAGCACGAAGATCCCCAGTCGCCGGTGGTTGTAAAGGGCAAAACCCCTGGAGCAGATTTCGTCAATGGACAAGTGGAGACTGCTATGCTAGTTCATGGTGGGCATCCCAGCTGTACCTTTCCCAGCTAATGCTATTTTTGCTCACTCTTGGTTTACATGTTGTTTCCCTAAAAATAAACATCTTTGTATAAAGGTTATTGTGTGGGGAACAGAACAATAGAGCGGAACATAAGAGGTGTGAGTTGAGAGAACCGGCATCCAAAATTGGCTACGAGATTAAGAGTCGAGACTGGTAGACCCGCATCCGATTGAAGTGGTCAGCGTGTGTTTTACTCCATTGTTGCTTAGCTGCATGCCGATTTTCCTGTAGTGTTGCTTCATGTCAATGTCTACACACAGACTTGCTAACTTTGTAATGTATGTGCTGTTATGAAATTTCAGGTACATCTTTTCAAGAAATCATTGAGTAATGCCATTTCTAAGAAGGTATGAGCTACACTTGATTGCCTTACACCATACTGTGGCTTCAGATTACTTGCGTCGGTCCATCATATTACATTCCTTACTGTTCATGATTTGGTTTCACCGTGTGCATCGAACTGATGTCTCCTCCTGTGACCGTCGAAACCCAGCACTAAGAAAAATTGTTGGCAGGTTGGGCAGCTTGCTGGTGGCGCACCACAGGGCCGGCGATGGCCACATGTTTCCGCCGGACATCAGACCACAGCAGGGCAGAGCAGAGTAGCATGGGTTGACATGAGATTGGTGATCGAGGGCCTTGTACAAAGATGTGTGGGCTCCGTTGTTGCTGGCCCGGTTGTTTGTTGTTGGTGTGGCTGTGAAGGAAGGCAAAACAAAACCCTTGAGCAGATGGGTCAATGGACAAGTGGAGACTGCTATGTTAAGTTCATCTAACTATCGTTTCCATTATTTCTGTCTTTTTTGTTGGTGTTGCAAGTGGCAACTGCAAGTAGTGGGTGTTATTATGAGGGGCAAAAAGTATGTTTAGTTGGAAAAGAAATGGAAGGAAAAGTAATGCAGATTGATAGTTGCAAGTGAAGCAACAATTTATACAAGATCCCAACAGGAATATTAATTGGTTGTCCAACAATTTATACAGTAGTACCAATGCTAGCCTAGCTGAAATTTGTACTGTTTCAGAACCTGTATTGTAGGAATGTGTTTCAGAACCTGTATTGTACCAATGCTTGTCTGCTGGACAGTTTCATGTTTCCTTCAATGCGTACAGACAACAAAAATCCAGAGAAACTAAGAGCGAACATAGAACTTTATATTTATTATATTAATACCGTTGCACAACGTTCACAGGAACAGCAGCCAACCAACAATAATTTTATCATCAAGCATTCACCAATAAAGTTACAGGACGATGTATTGAAATTCTTTAGAACCTGAAACTGACCTGACGATGTAGCTTCTTTACGAGAATAATTAGGTTGAGCTAATTGGCACTAATATTGAGACGAAGGGCGACACACACGACTCGCGCGGCGACGCGGGCGGCGCACACGCCTCGCGCGGTGGCACGGCCGGCGATCGAGGCAGCGCTGGTGGAGCACACGGCGATGCGACCTGCGCAGGGGGGCTCGCGAGGTGCGGGTTCCGCAGGAGATTCGCGCGGCGTAGGCGATGCGCGGTGGCGGGTCTGGTTCGCATCGGATCTCGTGGCGGCGAGGCAGATCTCGCTGGATGACGGCGTACTCTGGCTCCGACGTGAGGCACTACGCATCGTCCTCCTTGACGATCGCGGGGCGACGGTGGATGCGCGGTTCCTCCGACACCAGTTTTCCGTTTCGACAATTTTTTAAAATCACAAAATTCCAATGGGAAAATAGTGTTTTTGGGCGTTTTAGACGTTTTTAGCGTTTAGTGCTAGGGTTTAGATTTCAGCATTCAGGGTTTGGTTTTATGGTCTAAACCCTTAGTTTTTACTGTTTAGCATTGAGTTTCCGATGTTTTAAGTCTCGGGTTTAGGGTTTAGGACAATTTTTTAAATGACAAATTGTAAAAGGAAAAAAAAGATATGCTCTAATTTATGGTTTTTTGAATTTTGGTTAAATCTTGTCAAACCGGTCAAACAACTGATTCAAGAAATATAGAGTGTTACTAAATAATTACGCAATGATATTAGTGTTACTAAATAAGTATCTCAGTTTTTTTGAATTTTGTTCAAATCTGGTCAAACTGTGGTCAAACTGTGGTCAAACTACTTATTCAAGAAATATTAGTGTTACTACATAATTATTCAAGAATATTAGTGTTACTGAATAATTATTTAAATTTTTTGAATTTTGGTCAAATCTGGTCAAACTATGGTCAAACTGTGGTCAAACTATGGTCAAACTTATTCAAGAAATATTAGCGTTACTAAATAATTACTGTTTTTGTAGAATAATAGTTTCATACTCAAACGGTGAAATGTGTGACTTCATGCTCAAGCTAAACTCCTGAGGGTAATAGGATTGACATCTTACTATTGTCAGGAAAACAACAAGTGCAGACTCGGAAACGAAGGAGCACTAGTAGAAAAAGGGTCAATCGTGAAGCACATTAGTGCCGGTTTTTATTTGAGCCGGCACTAATGTATACATTAGTGCTGGTTCCAACGGCTAGCCGGGCCGCTTTCATTAGTACCGGTTCATGGCGAACCTTTAGCACCGGTTCGTGCCACGAACCGGTACTAATGAGAGTGGTGGCAGGATGTTGTCAGAGTGGGGCCCTTCAGCACCTTTAGTACCGGTTCGTGCCACGAACCGGTACTAAAGGTCGTCCTATATAAACCCTTCGTCCACCAGCACTCTGTTCTTCCCCCTTTCCCCTCTCCGGCCCTCTCCTCTGTTCTTCCCTTCTTCCTCTCGAGTTCATCACAAAATTTGCCCAAAATTTGTCAAGATTTGAAGGACCTCATCCATTCAAATGATCACAAAGGTTAGCAACTTTGTCATTTCATCTCTCATTGCTAGATTAGCTCTTGCATTGGTTTATATAGTGATTAATTTGTGAGTTTAGTAATTTGGGAGGATATATATATATATGTGCTAGTATTTGATTTATATGCAATTTGAGGTCAAAAATAACACTTAGTTTGCATATGTAGGTGTGGTTTACTTAGTGCCTTCTAAATCTCCATCGTAGCCACCGTCGATCGCCCGCACCGTCCCGTCGCCGGCACCACTTTGTGGTGAGCCTCTTGTTCATGAAATTTTATATAAAAATTGATGTGTGTGATTTGGATATATAGTTACTCGTATAATTATCTTACCCGTACGTTCTTTGTTATACATATAGTGCCATGGTTTTGATATCCGTCCCCGTCAGCCCTAGTCCTTGTTATGATTCGGATGTGGTATGTATATTCTCTTTTAAAACTAGTTGCATTTCGTGTTTATGACAAATTATGCCCATCAAGTTGACACAGAAATTTTTTCTAGGAGGTATCTGAACCTAAAATTCCAACCGACCCTATTGCCGAGAGGTTAAATTTAGTTGAAAGAGAAAATGAGTACTTGAAAGAAAAATTGAAAAGAATTGAGGGGGAGAAGATGGAATTGGAGTTGCATGTTGCCGATGTCGTCGATGATCACAAGATCAAGATGGAGAAAATGCGCTTGAAGATTAGAAAGATTAGAAAATATGCCATCGATAGTGAGGCTTGGTATCATTATGCTGTTGGATCCATTGTTACCTTAGTTGCAATCTTGATCGTATTTGTTGTTGCATTTAAATGCTTTAGCTAGAGAGTTATTTGTTTGTTGCATTTAAGTGTTGTATGAACTTTATGTATGAACTTGTATTAATTTGGTCTATTCGGTGTTGTGTAATGAAGATGAGCCGGCAATGGATGTACGATGACCGATGCTCTCCCCAGTTCGTTGAGGGCGTGCGTACTTTTCTGCTTGCGGCTGAGGCAAACAAGCGGGCGGATGGTTTTATGCCTTGTCCATGTGCTCGCTGTAAGAATGGTCACAATTACTCTACGTCAAGAACCATTCATGTCCACCTGTTTAAGACCGGTTTCATGCCCCATTATAATGTTTGGACCAAGCACGGAGACAGAGGGGTTATGATGGAAGACAATGAAGAAGAAGAGGACGATGACAGCTATCCTGGCCATGGGTTCCCTGAATACGATGATACAACAATGGGGGAAGAAGCTGAGCCGGTAATGCGGGAAGAAGCTGAGCCGGCAATGCGGGAAGAAGCTGAAGAAGAGGCATCAGATGAGCCCGTTGATGATCTAGGTCGGGCCATTGCCGATGCAAAGAGAAACTGCGCAAGTGATTTGGAGAAGAAGATGTTGCAGCGCATGTTAGAGGATCACAAAAAATTGTTGTACCCGAATTGCGTAGGTGACAAGAAAAAGCTGGGCACCACACTGGAATTGCTGCAATGGTAGGCAGAGAATGGTGTATCTGACAAGGGATTTGGAAAGTTGCTGGTAATGATAAAGGATATACTTCCAAAGGACAACGAATTGCCCAAGAGTACGTACGAAGCAAAGAAGGTTGTCTGCCCTCTAGGGTTAGAGGTGCAGAAGATACATGCATGCCCTAATGATTGCATCCTCTACCGCGGTGAGTACGAGGATTTGAACGCTTGCCCGGTATGTGGTGCATTGCGCTATAAGATCTGCCGCGATGACCCTGGTGATGTCGAGGGCCAGCGCCCCAGGAAGAAGATTCCTGCCAAGGTGATGTGGTATGCTCCTATAATACCACGGTTGAAACGTTTGTTCCAAAACAAAGAGCATGCCAAGGCGATGCGATGGCACAGAGAAGACCGTAAGAAAGACGGAAAGTTGAGAGTACCCGCTGACGGGTCGCAGTGGAGAAAAATCGAAAGAAAGTACGGGAAGGAGTTTGCAGATGACGCAAGGAGCGTATGGTTTGGTCTAAGCGCAGATGGCATTAATCCTTTTGGGGAGCAGAGCAGCAACCATAGCACCTGGCCTGTGACTCTATGTTTGTACAACCTTCCTCCTTGGTTGTGCATGAAGCGGAAGTTCATTATGATGCCAGTGCTCATCCAAGGCCCTAAGCAACCCGGCAACGACATTGATGTGTACCTAAGGCCATTAGTTGAAGAAATCTTACAACTGTGGAATGGAACAGGTGTACGTGCGTGGGATGAGCACATGGGGGAAGAATTTGACCTAAAGGCGTTGTTGTTCGTGACCATCAATGATTGGCCTGCTCTTAGTAACCTTTCAGGATAGAAAAACAAGGGATACCACGCATGCATGCACTGTTTGGACGATACCCACAGTATATATTTGGCTAATTGTAAGAAGAATGTGTACCTGGGACATCGTCGATTTCTTCCGAGCAGGCATCCCGTAAGAAAGAAAGGCAAGCATTTCAAAGGTGAGGCAGATCACCGGACGAAGCCTCACCACCGTACTGGTGCTGATGTACATGATATGGCCAAGGATTTGAAGGTGGTCTTTGGAAAGGGTCCTGGTGGACAACCTGTTCCGAATGACGCTGACGGACGTGCACCCATGTGGAAGAAGAAATCTATATTTTGGGACCTGCCCTATTGGAAAGACCTCGAGGTCCGCTCCACAATCGACGTGATGCACGTGACGAAGAATCTTTGTGTGACCCTGCTTGGCTTCTTGGGCGTGTATGGGAAGACAAAAGATACACCTGAGGCACGGGAGGACCAGCAACGTATGCACGGAAAAGATGGCATACATCAGGGTCATGCAAGCTACGCTCTTACCAAAGAAGAGAAGGAAATCTTCTTTGAATGCCTGCTCAGTATTAAGGTACCGTCTAGCTTCTCGTCGAATATAAAGGGAATAATAAACATGGTAGAGAAAAAGTTCCAGAACCTAAAGTCTCATGACTGCCACGTGATTATGACGCAACTGCTTCCGGTTGCATTGAGGGGGCTTCTACCGGAAAATGTTCGATTAGCCATTGTGAAGCTATGTGCATTTCTCAATGCAATCTCTCAGAAGGTAATCGATCCAGAAATCATACCAAGGTTACAGAATGATTTGGTGCAATGTGTTGTCAGTTTCGATTTGGTGTTCCCACCATCCTTCTTCAACATCATGACGCACGTCCTAGTTCACCTATGCGAAGAGATTAACGTTTTGGGTCCTATATTTCTACACAATATGTTCCCCTTTGAGAGGTTCATGGGAGTCTTAAAGAAATATGTTCATAACCGTGCTAGGCCAGAAGGAAGCATCTCCAAGGGCCGTCAAAATGAGGAGGTCATTGAGTTTTGTATTGACTTTATTCCTGACCTTAAGCCGATTGGTGTTCCTGAATCGCGGCATAAGGGCAGACTGGATGGAAAAGGCACGCTAGGAGGGGAACAAATAATATGTATGGACGGACATTCTCTCACTGAAGTACACTACACAGTTCTACAGAATTCCGCCTTGGTGGCTCCGTATATGGATGAACACAAGAATTTGCTACGCTCCAAACACCCGGAGCGGTCTGATGACTGGATTACACGTGAACAAACCAGGAGTTTCGCCAGCTGGTTGCAAGCACGTACCATGCATGACACCTCTATTGAAGATGACCTGTACTTGCTGTCCCAATTACCATCTTCGAATATAATGACTTTCAAAGGGTACGAGATAAATGGTAATACATTTTACACGATCGCCCAAGATAAGAAGAGCACCAACCAAAACAGTGGTGTCCGCTTTGATGAGGAAACCAAGACGGGAAAGGACATATGGGAACTTGACTATCAACGTGGTTTGAAGGTCCCTTTGTTTCGGTGCAAATGGGTCAATATGACACGAGGCGGGGTAACGGAAGACCCGCAGTACGGAATGACAACAGTGGATCTCAACAATCTTGTGTATGCAGACGAACCATTCGTCCTAGCCAATGATGTGGCACATGTTTTCTACGTGAAGGACATGTCTACCAAGCCAAGAAAAAGAAAAGATAAGGAAGCGAATGCATCGTACGATGAGTCAAAGCGGCACATAGTTCTTTCTGGGAAGAGAAATATCATGGGAGTGGATGACAAGACAGACAAGTCAGAAGATTATGAAAAGTTTGATGAAATTGCTCCATTCATAGTGAATATTGACCGGAGCATCCCGTTAAATGATGAAGATTTTCCATGGCTACGATGCAAAGGGACACACGCGAAGAAAAAGTTTCACACCCAAAGATCTGGGATGTGATCGGCTTAGCTATCATCACTTTCTTCTGTGTTTCACACCCAGGAGGGAATCTCTGTAATAGTTAGGGTAGCTAGTTATGTGTTTTGGCATTTGAAACGCGAAGAAATTTTATGTGCAAGCAAATTCTTTCATGCATTTATTGATTTTTTTCAGCTAAATGACCCTGAAATAGAAAAGCATTTCAAATGAACTCAGAAAAGGATGAAAGTTGGCATGGTATCATAATTTCACCCACATATCATGTGCAAAAAAGTAGAGAGGGTTACCGCAAAAACTGGATACACTTCTTGTACAAAATGGACAATCTGTTTCGAAGTATCAGGGTTTCGGACGAAAACTCATCCGTTACAAAGGCATTTCATTTTTAAATAACTTAAGCATTACCAAATTGAATATAATGATAAAACACACTAATATTAAACATAATAAAAAAGAATCACTGGAAAATGTATTTTTAAAGTTAAGTTATTCACAAACTAGTGATTCACACAAATTTCAAATAATTCAAAATTTAAACTATTCAAATTTAAAAACTACCGGCACTAACTGACAGTTTCTAAAAACTATCAAAAATATTCACAAAGAAACTCTAAATACAGCAAAAAACAACTAAAAATAAATAAAACAAAATAAATAAAGCAGAAAAGAAAAAACTAAATGAAAAAAGCCCACCTACCGGGCCACAGCGGCCTGCATACGACTAGAAACCCTACCTGTTGTTGGGCCAGGATGCAGGCCCGCAAGCCCAATAGGCCCCACAGGGCAGAGTAGCAGAGGTAGGCCCAGAAGGCCTACTTTAGAGAGGAGCTCGAGACAGCAGCGGCGGCGGGGCTTATAAGCAGGTGTGAGCGCCCTTCGGCTAGCGAGGTGGGACTAAACTTCTGCGCCCCTCGCCTGTCAGCGCACCCCCTTTAGTACCGGGTCGTGGCACCAACCGGTACTAAAGGGGGGGGCCTTTAGTACCGGTTGGAGCCAGGAACCGGTACTAAAGGGGGGTGCTCCCCCCCCCCCCCGCTTGGCCTGGCCAAAACAGGCCTTTAGTACCGGTTCCTGGCTCCAACTGGTACTAAAGGTGTCCCCTATATAAGAAACACTTCGAAAATTTTCAGTTTCTCATCTCCCACTTCTCTCTGCCGCCGCCCCGTCCCGCGCCGTCGCCGCCCCCGTCGCGCCGTCCCCATCGACTCCGCGACGCCCCCGTCCTCGTCACGTCGTCCCCGTCGACTCTGCGGCACCCCCGTCGCCATCCTGGTCGCCGATCCCCTCGCTTCGCCGTCGCTGTCGCCTTTGGATCGACCTCGCCCTCGTCGTCGCCGTCGCCTCGACCTTGCCCGCGCGCGCTGTGAGCCCCTCCCCCGGCCCCTCTCCTCCCTCCAATCGATCATAGCGCACACCAGCGCTGGCGCCGGCACCGACCGTGCGCACCCACACGCGCGCGCGCACACACACACAACATGCACACACACACACACTACACACACACTAGACACGCACACACACACAATTTTTCTGTTTTTAGCTTTTAGTTTTTTCTGTTTTTCTGTTTTTCATACAAAGTTTTAGATGAATTAATTAATTAGATTAGGTTAATGTCAAATAGTATGTAGAAATGTTAGTTATAATATATATATAATGTCAAATGTTATAGAAATGTTAGTTATATAGAAATGTTAGAAATTTTGGAAATGTTAGTTTTAGCTAGCTAGATGAATTAGATTAATTTCAAATTGTTAGACGATGATCGATGTTTTTTTAGTTTCTTATATTTTTAGTTATAAAATTTAGAATTTGCATATATGAAATCATCATAATCCATCATTTAAAAAATGTTACTTTACTTTTGCGGCATATAGTATTTTGTTGTCGACGATGTCCGGCCCGCATCCTCGCCGTCGACACGTCCGTGATGACGTCCTGCTTCAGAGGACCCTTGTCCGGGACTGGGCTCCGTCGGGCTGGCAATGGGAGGTGCTACCTTCAGGGGCGCGACGCTTGGTGAGGAACCCGGCCCCGGGTCCCGTCATCGACCCTCATCTCCTTTGGTGGCATTCACGTGGGCCACTTTCGGTGCGGCGGGAGCCGGCCCCGCCGGAGGTGGTACCTCGCCGTGTCAGGGAGGAGGACGAGCACGTCCATCGCTACATGGCTGCTATGGACGTCAGGTTCTCCAATACCTGGCAGGTTCTTTGGGGAGATCACCCGAGCTATGATCCAGTGATGGTTCCTTCTCTTTGGGTGTCCACCGCCCGCACCTCAGGAACCGCGAGTGGCCTAGATTATTCTGTACTATTCGATCTTTATTAGCTTGCTAGCTAGCTAGCTAGTGATCTATTCAATATTATATCTATTATTCGAGATGATGTATTCGAGATTATATCTATTATTCGAGATTATACTAAATTGTTTTATATTTCTTTTGGCATAGTTAAATAAAATCTATGGCGGACAATACCGACAGAGAGAGAGAACAGACCATGCTCGATATCATACGTGGGCCAGATGATGATCAGAATGAAGAAGATTTTGACGGCTCCGAATTTCTAAACAAGACCGGAGAGGGTGACATGATATTCGATCGCGACGACCAAGAAGATGAAGTCATGAACTACGACGAAGAACATGTTGATCCCGAAACAACAAACACCGGCGAGGTATATATATTTATATAAGCAGGAATCTGGTGATCATCGCATGTTTTAAATGAGTTGAAGATATATTAACGAATCGATCTTTCTTCTTTAAGCTAGCCGGATCGAGCAAATCTTCAGGCAAAAGGACGAAACGAGGCCCGAACAAAAAGTTGAAGGAGGGCGTAAAGTACAATATCGAGGCAATCAGACCTAATGGCGAACCATTAGCGCCTAAGAAGATTGCGGACAAGTTCGTTCGTCAGTGCGGAGTTATTGTGAAGGACCACCTCCCGATCTCCCTTCAAGAATGGAGAAAGCCAGCAAATCCACGTCCAGATGTTACTTTTGTCGACGAGAAGCAAAAAAATCTGCTTTGGGATACTCTCATGGAACATTTCACCTTAGCAGATAATTTCACAGAAGCAGACGTGCGGAAAGTCAAGGATGCTGCTTTTAGGAAGATGGCGGTTGCATTCAAGAACCACATGAGAATGACGTGGGAGAAGTACGTCAAGGGAGGAAGGAAGACTCCAGTATTCGAGGGGATACTAGAGAATCAAAGTGCTCATTGGGACGATTTCGTGAAATTCAAGGATTCAGAATTAGCTAAGGAACGGTCGAGAATAAACAAGAAGAATGCCGAAAAAAAGGATAAGTTCCATAAGCTGGGGCCAGGTGGCTACGCGGTGGCAATGCCTAAGTGGGATAAGTCTGAGAAAGAGATGGAGGATGCAAGTGTCACTCCGGTTAGTAAGAGCTGGCCCCCCAGGTGCAGGACTTGGTTCTATGCGCATGGGGGGGAGTTGGACCCGAAGACAGGCAATGTTTCGACGAAGGCATGTCTGAACGGAGCCGACGATGCGCTACTTGTTGCAATAGAAGAGGCTCGATCGGGGGTGTTCCAGCCCAACAGAGAGAACGACGAGCTTATGCGTGCCCTGGGAAATCCTGAACACCCGGGAAGAACACGAGGCAAGGGCGATCTTCCGTGGTATGAGGGGTTTTCGGACTGGAACGCCGACTACAGAACCCGTGCGAGAAAGAAGATTGCGGAGGAGAAGAAGAGGAAGATGGAGGAGGAGCAGAGGCTAGCGGGACTATGAACGCCTTCAAGGCCTAGAAGCAAGTCAAGAGGAATTGGCAGCTAAATTCCAGCGGCAGCAGGAGCAGATCGACTCACTTAGCCAGCAAATGGGGTCTCAGCATCTGCAGTAGCTAGCGGATGATCCAGCATTGGATACCACCGCCCCATCCATGCCGAGAAGCAGCGTGGGTTCCGCCCCGGGCGACGCAGTAGTGCTGGATAGATACCCCGTGGATGACATCATGGAGAACACTAACTGCGAGCTACACTTCAAAATGAAGAACATATCCATGAAGGTGGCGGACGCCGTTGCTTTTTCAAATTCCCCCGAGGCAACCTTCCATTGCAACCCGATTCCAGCGGGCTATGCTCGTGTCTTGGTTGATGAGGTGGTGGACCAATATTCGGGGCTAGAGCTTGACATTCCTGGAGGTGATGAGGAGCACACACTCGGAGATGCCAAACATCGTATCATCCTATGGAGAAAGGATTGCATCATTTTTCAAAGGCCACCGACACCGCGTCACCCGACTCCTCGTCGAAGTCCGCCACCGAGTTAGCAGACTCCCGCTCCTCCAAGTCCACCAACGCGTGAGGCCACTCCTCCTCCTCCAAGTCTGGCAAAGTGTCAAGCCACTCCTCCTCCAAGTCCGGCACAGCTTCAGGCCACTCCTCCTCGTCCAACTCAGCCCCGTCAGCCGTCTCCGCCGCCTCAGCAATCACAGAAGAGACACCCCGCAGCTATGGTGCGTAGCGGTACCAGTCGAGGTCATAGTACAGGAAGTACAGGCAGAGGCAAGCGATATAAATATGGTCGAAACCTCACTACTCCTCTTCCTGTGAGGGCTTACGACAGGACCGAGGAGCAAGTCAATGCCATAGTGCGGGCAGAAGTCGACGCCCATTTTGGACCGAAACCGCCACCGCCGCCAAGGGAGAAAGTGCCTGTGGAAGTAGTTGACCACTTCATTCGTATGGCTCAACCACTAGCTCCTAAGCCTGTTGACACAGACTATGAGCACCACATCAGGAAGTTACATCGACAACGTCTACAGAAGGAGGCGAGCTCGAGCTCGAGCAAACAACAAGCAGCTGTCGAAAAATGCGGAAAAACCGTTGCCCAGCTGGGAGAACAGGCGGCGCAATCGACCCCCCCCCCCCGCTTGTTGTGCTGACAACACGTGACAGTACGCGCGGCCAATATTATTGTGGCCAAATAGTTTACGTTCCCGAGGTGGGCGATGTGGTAATAACCAAGGAGCATATAATGCAGGCTGAAGAACTCAAGATCACTGTTGGACAACTCCTCGAGATCGAGGACATGCCTGTGATTACAGAGGAGGAAATAAAACGGAAATATGTCCGGGGCCAACCTTTGGTCAAGCCAGAAGATGTCAAGAAGCTCCCAATGAGAATGTATGAATTGCATCAATGGTACATGGACATTACCAAGAGATCCGATCGGGAGTTGAGTATTCTGAACTGTTTCAGTTATACAATCAAGACGCACTCGATAAATCTATCGTCAGTTGCTATTGTCTGTAAGTGATTTCTTTCTGTAATTTAAGTCTCAAGCTAGCTGTAGTGATCCTTTTGATCAATCATTACCTGTAATTATCCTCACTATATTCTTTTCTGTGGTATTATGAAGGATGAAGATGTATGAAATGAGAAAAGGTGGACGCTATGGCATTGGGTTCATTGACCCAAACACCGTTAATCAATACACATGGAAAATGAGCAAGTATTATGAAAAGCAGGTAGAGGACAGCATGCTAGAGTTCTTGAAGCGCCTCAAATACAATGAAGATATACTACTTCCTTAGAACTTCGAGTGAGTCACACTTTCTTGTACTACAAATTCTCTATTTTTGCCTACTAGCTAGCTACATGTTTTTGCTTACATATGCCCGCTTAATTAAGACATGCAAACATGTGTGCATGCAGATTTCACTGGATCTTGTGTATCATTAAAGTTGACGCCGGAACAGTTGAAATACTGGACTCGCTACTCAAAGCAAATAGTGACTACAACATCTTGTATGGGATAGTCAACAGGTAATTTCAATCATTATTAACTATATATCTCGGCCTATTTAGTTCGTCATTTCATGATATGAACTATTTAATAACCCCTTTATTCATTTTCTTTGTCGGCGGGCAGGGCTTGGGCAAGGTTCATCAGCGTCACGGAAGGCGAATGGAAACCACAGCTGAAATGGTTTCGATCCAAGGTAAGTAATTAAGTAGTACTAGCTAGCTAGCTAGCTGCCATCTCTTTAATTATCATGCTTGATTAATTATTATCTGATCAAATTAAATTCCATTCTCGTAATAAAGGCCCTGAAGCAGGCGCAGGGGACTAATCTGTGTGCATACTGCGTTTGCGAGAACATTCGCATGATGGCGTCCAAAAGGAGCAGATCTCAAAGACAGGAATGGGTACGCTTGTCAGAACACTATTCACAATTTTTACACCATTATCGATATCTAGTCACACAACTAATACACATGCATATTGATCTCCTTCTTAACAGTTCAAAGAGGTGCGGGACAAGCTCCTAGAAACGGAGCGCGTAAAAGCACTTCAAGAGGAAATAACGGGATTTTTGCTCGACCAGGTCATAAATCCGAAGGGAGAATACTATTACCCGCTACCGCCCCCATCGAACATGTCATGAACCACTTCCAATTGTCATCGTGCTCCGAAGGCACCAATTAGGCTAATGCCACTGGCTCCGAAGGCAATATGCATATGTAGGAGAAATTGTATATAGCTATACATGTGTGTATGTGTAAATTAATATGGTGGTTTGTGAGACATTGATGATATATATATATATGATTGGTTCTACTAGAAATTCTATTTATATATATATATATGCATAACGTGTACAATGTGTAGTACCGTAAAATACCAGCAAACTAAAAAGAATTAAAATGGAAAACACAAAATTAAATGAAAAAGAAATCATAAAACCAAAAATCCCCCAAACATTTTAGTACCGGTTGGTGTTACCAACCGGTACTAAAGGGCTCCCGGCCCCCGGAGCTGGCTCGTGCCACGTGGTTGCCGTTTAGCACCGGTTCGTGCTGAACCGGTACTAAAGGGGGGGGGCCTTTAGTGCCAAAATGTTAGTGCCGGTTCCGAAACCGGCACTAAAGGGCCTTACGAACCGGTGCTAATGGCTCGTTTTCTACTAGTGGAGAATAGAACCTGAAAGTTAAGCGTGCTCGGGCTGGAGTAGTGAGAGGGATGGGTGACCGGTCGGGAAGTTAGATGATTTGGAATGAGTGATCCACACTTGAGCAATGCCAGATCTTTTCGAGAAATCATTGAGTAATGCCATTTCTAAGAAGGTATGAGCTACACTTGATTGCCTTAGACCATACTGTTGCTTCAGACTACTTGCGCCGGTCCATGATATTACATTCCTTACTGTTCATGATTTGGTTTCACCGTGTGCATCGAACTGATGTCTCCTCCTGAGACCGTCGAAACCCAGCACTAAGAAAAATTGTTGGCAGGTTGGGCAGCTTGCTTGTGGCGCACCACAGGGCCGGCGATGGCCACATGTTTCCGTCGGACGTCAGACCACAGCAGGGCAGAGCAGCATGGGTTGACATGAGATTGGTGATGGAGGGCCTTGTACAAAGATGTGTGGGCTCCGTTGTTGCTGGCCCGGTTGTTTGTTGTTGGTGTGGCTGTGAAGGAAGGCAAAACAAAACCCTTGAGCAGATGAGTCAATGGATAAGTGGAGACTGCTATGTTAAGTTCATCTAACTGTCGTTTCCATTATTTCTGTCTTTTTTGTTGGTGTTGCAAGTGGCAACTACAAGTAGTGGGTGTTATTATGAGGGGCAAAAAGTATGTTTAGTTGGAAAAGAAATGGAAGGAAAAGTAATGCAGATTGATAGTTGCAAGTGAAGCAACAATTTATACAAGATCCCAACAGAAATATTAATTGGTTGTCCAACAATTTATACAGTAGTACCAATGCTAGCCTAGCTGAAATTTGTACTGTTTCAGAACCTGTATTGTAGGAATGTGTTTCAGAACCTGTATTGTACCAATGCTTGTCTGCTGGACAGTTTCATGTTTCCTTCCATGCGTACAGACAACAAAAATCCAGAGAAACTAAGAGCGAACATAGAACTTTATATTTATTATATTAATACTGTTGCACAGCGTTCACAAGAACAGCAGCCAACCAACAATAATTTGATCATCAAGCATTCACCAATAAAGTTACAGGACGATGTATTGAAATTCTTCAGAACCTGAAACTGACCTGACGATGTAGCTTCTTTACGAGAATAATTAGGTTGAGCTAATTGGCACTAATATTGAGACGACGGGCGACACACGCGACTCGCGCGGCGACGCGGGCGGCGCACACGCCTCGCGCGGTGGCGCGGCCGGCGATCGAGGCGGCGCTGGTGGAGCACACGACGATGCGACCTGCGCGGGGGGCTCGCGAGGTGCGGGTTCCGCCAGAGATTCGCGCAACGCAGGCGATGCACGGTGGCGGGTCTGGTTCGCGTCGGATCTCGTGGCGGCGAGGCAGATCTCGCTGGTTGACGGCGTACTCTGGCTCCGACGTGAGGCGCGACGCATCGTCCTCCTTGACGATCGCGGGGCGACGGTGGATGCGCGGTTCCTCCGGGAGGGTGAGTCCTTTGACACCAGTTTTCCGTTTCGACAATTTTTTAAAATCACAAAATTCCAAAGGGAAAATAGAGTTTTTGGGCGTTTTAGACGTTTTTTTGGACTTTTTTAGCGTTTAGTGCTAGGGTTTAGATTTCAGCGTTTAGGGTTAGGTTTTATGGTCTAAACCCTTAGTTTTTACTGTTTAGCATAGAGTTTCCGACGTTTTAAGTCCCGGGTTTAGGGTTTAGGACAATTTTTGAAATGACAAATTGTAAAAGGAAAAAAAGATATACTCTAATTTATGTTTTTTTTAATTTTGGTTAAATCTTGTCAAACCGGTAAAACAACTGATTCAAGAAATATAGAGTGTTACTAAATAATTACGCAATAATATTAGTGTTACTAAATAAGTATCTCAGTTTTTTTGAATTTTGTTCAAATCTGGTCAAACTGTGGTCAAACTATGGTCAAACTACTTATTCAAGAAATATTAGTGTTACTACATAATTATTCAAGAATATTAGTATTACTAAATAATTATTTCAATTTTTTGAATTTTGGTCAAATCTGGTTAAACTATGGTCAAACTGTGGTCAAACTATGGTCAAACTTATTCAAGAAATATTAGCGTTACTAAATAATTACTGTTTTTTTAGAATAATAGTTTCAAACTCAAACGGTGAAATGTGTGACTTCATGCTCAAGCTAAACTCCTGAGGGTAATAGGATTGACATCTTACTATTGTCAGGAAAACAACAAGTGCAGACTCGGAAACGAAGGAGAATAGAACCTGAAAGTTAAGCGTGCTCGGGCTGGAGTAGTGAGAGGGATGGGTGACCGGTCGGGAAGTTAGATGATTTGGAAGACTAAATTCATCAAATAATTCAGAAAAATTAAAAATCAAAAAAATCAAAAAATTTTCCAAAATCTTCAAAAAAAACCTTTATTACCGGTTGGTAACACCAACCGGTACTAAAGGTCCCCCGTACCAGGGCGCGAGCTCACGCCACGTGGTGGCACTTTAGCGCCGGTTCGTGCCGAACCGGTACTAAAGGGGGAGGGGCTTTAGTGCCGAAACTTTAGTGCCGGTTCCATAACCGGCACTAAAGGCCCTTACAAACCGGTACTAATGGTCCGTTTTCTACTAGTGAAGTGTCTTCGATGGTGCATCTAGAGGCGGTGCACGGCGAGAACCAGGCGGCGCTTTGAAGTGATCCTGAAACGAAATGCACATATGTCTCCTTCGCGAAGATTGACGCTGCGACGGAACTCAGACCAGTTGGTGGTTATAGTGGCCCTCTTCCAGGGAGAGTCTGATGGCTACATTTAAAAATAGAGAAGATGTACAGGTACTTTGTTCTGAGTAAAAGGTATCCAGGCTTAAAATTAGCCCCGATTTGAAGTGTCTTTTCATGTGCATATGTTACTTTGATTAAATAATCACAATGCATAGTAAGCATGTCGCAATTTCTTCACTAATGGGTGCAATATAAGAAGCAATAGACTCCAAGGCACATACAGCTTGATGCAAGGTACATAGATGAGACATATGGATTAGAAAAAGATTCGAATTAATGAGATCATCCACGTTTTCAGCAGCATAAACATTCACTGGGATCTACTAAAGAAATCCATGACACATACTGAACCACAGTATTCACCCCATAAGCATGACTTGGACAATTGGACATGGATGGTAAGAACATGACCCAGATTCACACATACCCACGCTCAACTCTAACATTCCAAATAACCACATGGAAAAGGAAACTACACCCAAAATTAAGAGATAGCTTCACTGAATCAACGCTAGCTCTGATGTAATCTACAAGGTATCGAGGCTAGTGATTTATGCACGCCTATTTAACTCACCTAGCATTTTGACAAGTTCACCGAAGAGATCATTGAGCAGGTCGCACTTATGCTTCTCCCTCTTGGCTTTGTGCATTTTCCTCAGGGCTTTCTTCTTGCACTTGCCAACAGTGACAGGCCTGCGAATTGAAAGCTACTACATCAACAACAATGGAACACAGACACAACTCTCACGCACGTCCATTAACTCCCTGCGTACGTTCAGCCAATTAAAATAAATAGTAGAAGAATACACTCACTGAAACACGGCCCGGAACAATGGTTGTTCATTTAAATCAGAGAATAATGGTTGTTCTATTTATATGAGTAATATCTTTTATGGTCATGCACCCTTGAAGAGTGGTCTATTTTTGATGAATCTCGATAGTAGTGATAC
Organism: Triticum urartu; assembly: GCF_003073215.2. Lineage (NCBI taxonomy): Eukaryota > Viridiplantae > Streptophyta > Magnoliopsida > Poales > Poaceae > Triticum > Triticum urartu. Next base: position 296,068,130 of record NC_053022.1, read on the forward strand.
ACATATTCATAATGTTGAAGCCAAAAGATGCAGAGTTGATAATGATAATGCAACTTATTTGTGGCACTACCGTTTAGGTCATATCGGTGTAAAGCGCATGAAGAAACTCCATACTGATGGACTTTTGGAACCACTTGATTATGAATCACTTGGTACTTGCGAACGGCGCCTCATGGGCAAGATGACTAAAACACCGTTCTCCGGAACTATGGAGCGAGCAACAGATTTTTTGGAAATCATACATACAAATGTATGTGGTCCGATGAATGTTGAGGCTCAAGGCGGGTATCTTTATTTTCTCACCTTCACAGATGATTTAAGCAGACATGGGTATATCTACTTAATGAAACAAAAGTCTGAAACATTTGAAAAGTTCAAAGAATTTCAGAGGGAAGTTGAAAAATCATCGTAACAAGAAAATAAAGTTTCTACTATCTGACCGTGGAGGAGAATATTTGAGTTACGAGTTTGGTCTTCATTTGAAAAAATGCGGAATAGTTTCGCAACTCACGCCACCCGGAACACCACAGCGTAATGGTGCGTCCGAACGTCGTAATCGTACTTTACTAGATATGGGGCGATCTATGATGTCTCTTCCTAGTACCCACATGTCAACTCATTTTTTTCTTTTGGCACCATGGACTTGTATCCTTTGTGTAGATAATTGCTCTGATGGTTCTTGTTTTGATTTAACACGTGTGATATCCGGTACCTGAAGTTTCAGTGCTTGTGGTCAATACTTGCTCTGCACATGCACATCCAGAATCTCTTCTCATTTTCCCAGGTTTTGCTGCATGGTTCAGCAGAAGCTACTGAACATTTTAAAAATGCATTGTGCAAAGAATTAGTTGTTAACTGTCAAACTCTTCATACCAGAGCTCTACCTAGGAGATCATGAAAGTAAGTTCATCCTCAGATCACTGCAACCCACCAACACAATGCTCTGAATATAGTAGTATGTGCCAATTACTAAGTCACTGCACCATCACGATGCTCACTAGTATTAAGCAGCAACAAGAACTTTCTATCTTCCATTATTTATTTAAGCTTGGAGGCCAATGTAACCAGTAACATTATTTATTTGGTTATTTTCTGAACCCTTTGCTTGGTTGCTCATTTACTTGCTTTCAGTTTGTTGAAACAAAGCACTGGCTGTGACACTAATACTTTCTGTAGTCCTACAGGTTTTAATTATGAATTTATGATGTTGCATCCCTTGGGCACTGGCAGTAAATAAAGATCTACAGGTTTTATTTATGATGTTGCATCCCTTGGGCATCCTATCCCTCACAGTCTGAAGGGTCTGTTTTTAATTATGAATTTATGATGTTGCATCCCTTGGGCATCCTATCCTTCACAGTTTGGTTTTAGAACATGCAACAAACTAACTTCACCTGCTTTATCTGAAGCATTTGAGGATTTATTCTCAGTTTTATTAAGTTCATCAACATTACTGCCATTCCACCTGAATAACCCTCTTGTGCGTTATCATCCCATCCACACGTTGTTCCATCAACCCAAATCATTATGTTGGGTTTCGTTTGCCTTGTTACCAGATAATTTAGAGTTGTAAACACTGTTTATTATGATCTATCGTGCAGGGCTTTGCCTCGGAGTGGTAAATTCTCGTAGCCTTCTAGTATTCTCTACATTCACGCAACCACACTCGGTTGTCATATCATTGATCGGGTGACATCTTCCTTTGTACATAAATCTGGTACATGTATGTTGCACGAATGGCCGGCACACAGCATGCACTTTGTTTGTTCCTTGGTGGCAGGACAGGTGTGACTCAAGTTGTGAGAACAGATGTACACCCTTTGCAAAGGTATTGAATCTGTCAAACAGCCCGCAATCCATTGTTATTGGATCGTTAGTTCTTCTAAAGCCTAATCCCTTTGCAGGGAAGTTGTAAAACAGCTGGGGTAATAAGTCACTTCCTGTGTAGGCCTCTGGGGGCAAGTGAAAACCTCTGAACAGGGCCATAATTCGGCGAGGCTACTGATGATTAGCGAAGCCCTAGTGGTCAGTATGTCTTGTCGTCCATTGTTACTCAGTCACTTTGCAACCAATCATATTTGTATATATACACTAACTTGCTAATTCTGTGATTTATGTACGGTTGTGAAATTTCAGGTACAGCTTTGAGAATAGTTTATGAGTAATGTCGTTTCTAAGAAGGTATGAGTTGTATGTTTTCTTTTTTTTGCTGAATTCTTCACTCTGTTGTTCGTTTAGACCACTAAGAGGTTTTCCTGTAACAGAGCACCGATCTGACGCTACTACTTTCCGTCAGAAGTTGGGTCCGTGTAGAAGTCGGCAGGAAAGGTGGATGAGAAGTTTGCTTGAGAGAAGTTAATGAGTAATGCCATTTCTAAGAAGGTACTGTCTGAGCTTTATGGTTTAATTTAGTTATTCGTTGGATTCTTCGCTTTGTCATTCGTTTATTGTGCTAAGAGGCTTTTCTGTAACAGAGCACCGGCTCTGATGCTACGGCTCACCGTCAGAAGTTGGTCGATGCAGAAGTTGGAAAGGTGGAAGAGAGGCTTTAATTACTTTGCAACTCTGCCTCATGAGCTCCATCAGCCCAACAAGTCGGCTCCTGCCACCTGGGGCGCTCCATGACGCGGCGAGCACATGGTACGCTCGCTTTAGCAGCGACCCTGCTTGAGGGCCAGACCTCAGGCGGCAGCAGGGCAGGCAGCATGGGTTCTCGGCAGATGGTGATCGAGGGCCTAGCACGAAGATCCCCAGTCGCCGGTGGTTGTAAAGGGCAAAACCCCTGGAGCAGATTTCGTCAATGGACAAGTGGAGACTGCTATGCTAGTTCATGGTGGGCATCCCAGTTGTACCTTTCCCAGCTAATGCTATTTCTGCTCACTCTTGGTTTACATGTTGTTTCCAAAAAAATAAACATCTTTGTATAAAGGTTATTACATAGTTGGAATTTTTTTTGAACGGAAAATACAGATTGATTGTGTGGGGAACAAAACAACAGAGCGGAACATAAGAGGTGTGAGTTGAGTGAACCGGCATCCAAAATTGGCTACCAGATTAAGAGTCGAGACTGGTAGACCCGCATCTGATTGAAGTGGTCAGCGTGTGTTTTACTCCATTGTTGCTTAGCTGCATGCCGATTTTTCCTGTAGTGTTGCTTCATGTTAATGTCTAAACACAGACTTGCTAACTTTGTAATGTATGTGTTGTTATGAAATTTCAGGTACATCTTTTCGAGAAATCATTGAGTAATGCCATTTCTAAGAAGGTATGAGCTACACTTGATTGCCTTAGACCATACTGTTGCTTCAGATTACTTGCGCCGGTCCATGATATTACATTCCTTACTGTTCATGATTTGGTTTCACCGTGTGCATCGAACTGATGTCTCCTCCTGAGACCGTCGAAACCCAGCACTAAGAAAAATTGTTGGCAGGTTGGGCAGCTTGCTTGTGGCGCACCACAGGGCCGGCGATGGCCACATGTTTCCGCCGGACATCAGACCACAGCAGGGCAGAGCAGAGCAGCATGGGTTGACATGAGATTGGTGATCGAGGGCCTTGTACAAAGATGTGTGGGCTCCGTTGTTGCTGGCCCGGTTGTTTGTTGTTGGTGTGGCTGTGAAGGAAGGCAAAACAAAACCCTTGAGCAGATGGGTCAATGGACAAGTGGAGACTGCTATGTTAAGTTCATCTAACTGTCGTTTCCATTATTTCTGTCTTTTTTGTTGGTGTTGCAAGTGGCAACTGCAAGTAGTGGGTGTTATTATGAGGGGCAAAAAGTATGTTTAGTTGGAAAAGAAATGGAAGGAAAAGTAATGCAGATTGATAGTTGCAAGTGAAGCAACAATTTATACAAGATCCCAACAGAAATATTAATTGGTTGTCCAACAATTTATACAGTAGTACCAATGCTAGCCTAGCTGAAATTTGTACTGTTTCAGAAACCTGTATTGTAGGAATGTGTTTCAAAACCTGTATTGTACCAATGCTTGTCTGCTGGACAGTTTCATGTTTCCTTCCATGCGTACAGACAACAAAAATCCAGAGAAACTAAGAGCGAACATAGAACTTTATATTTATTATATTAATACTGTTGCACAGCGTTCACAAGAACAGCAGCCAACCAACAATAATTTGATCATCAAGCATTCACCAATAAAGTTACAGGACGATGTATTGAAATTCTTCAGAACCTGAAACTGACCTGACGATGTAGCTTCTTTACGAGAATAATTAGGTTGAGCTAATTGGCACTAATATTGAGACGACGGGCGACACACGCGACTCGCGCGGCGACGCGGGCGGCGCACACGCCTCGCGCGGTGGCGCGGCCGGCGATCGAGGCGGCGCTGGTGGAGCACACGGCGATGCGACCTGCGCGGGGAGCTCGCTAGGTGCGGGTTCCGCAGGAGATTCGCACAGCGCAGGCGATGCGCGGTGGCGGGTCTGGTTCGCATCGGATCTCGTGGCGGCGAGGCAGATCTCGCTGGATGACGGCGTACTCTGGCCCCGACGTGAGGCGCTACGCATCGTCCTCCTTGACGATCGCGGGGCGACGATGGATGCGCGATTCCTCCGGGAGGGTGAGTCCTTCGACACCAGTTTTCCGTTTCGACAATTTTTTAAAATCACAAAATTCCAAAGGGAAAATAGAGTTTTGGGGCGTTTTAGACGTTTTTTTGGACGTTTTTAGCGTTTAGTGCTAGTGTTTAGATTTCAGCGTTTAGGGTTAGGTTTTATGGTCTAAACCCTTAGTTTTTACTGTTTAGCATAGAGTTTCCGACGTTTTAAGTCCCGGGTTTAGGTCAATTTTTGAAATGACAAATTGTAAAAAGAAAAAAAGATATGCTCTGATTTATGTTTTTTTGAATTTTGGTTAAATCTTGTCAAACCGGTCAAACAACTGATTCAAGAAATATAGAGTGTTACTAAATAATTACGCAATAATATTAGTGTTACTAAATAAGTATCTCAGTTTTTTTGAATTTTGTTCAAATCTGGTCAAACTTTGGTCAAACTGTGGTCAAACTATGGTGAAACTACTTATTCAAGAAATATTAGTGTTACTACATAATTATTCAAGAATATTATTGTTACTAAATAATTATTTCAATTTTTTGAATTTTGGTCAAATCTGGTCAAACTATGGTCAAACTGTGATCAAACTATGGTCAAACTTATTCAAGAAATATTAGCGTTACTAAATAATTACTGTTGTTTTAGAATAATAGTTTCAAACTCAAACGGTGAAATGTGTGACTTCATGCTCAAGCTAAACTCCTGAGGGTAATAGGATTGACATCTTACTATTGTCAGGAAAACAACAAGTGCAGACTCGGAAACGAAGGAGAATAGAACCTGAAAGTTAAGCGTGCTCGGGCTGGAGTAGTTAGAGGGATGGGTGACCGGTCGGGAAGTTAGATGATTTGGAATGAGTGATCCACACTTCAGCAGTTAAGAGAGGTGATTAGAGACTAAATCATCAAATAATTCAGAAAAATGAAAAAAAAAACAAAAAAATTCCGAAATTTTCAAAAAAAAATCAAAAAAAACCTTTAGTACCGGTTGGTAACACCAACCGGTACTAAAGGTCCCCCGTACCAGGGCGCGAGCTCACGCCACGTGGTGGCACTTTAGCGCCGGTTCGTGCCGAACCGGTACTAAAGGGGGGGGGCCTTTAGTGCCGAAACTTTAGTGCCGGTTCCATAACCGGCACTAAAGGCCCTTACAAACCGGTACTAACGGTCTGTTTTCTACTAGTGCAGTGTCTTCGATGGTGCATCTAGAGGCGGTGCACGGCGAGAACCAGGCGGTGCTTTGAAGTGATCCTGAAACGAAATGCACAGATGTCTCCTTCGCGAAGATTGACGCTGCGACCGAACTCAGACCAGTTGGTGGTTATAGTGGCCCTCTTCCAGGGAGAGTCTGATGTCTACATTTAAAAATAGGGAAGATGTACAGGTACTTTGTTCTATGTAAAAGGTATCCAGGCTTAAAATTAGCCCTGATTTGAAGTGTCTTTTCATGTGCAGATGTTACTTTGATTAAATAATCACAATGCATAGTAAGCATGTCGCAATTTCTTCACTAATGGGTGTAATATAAGAAGCAATAGACTCCAAGGCACATACAGCTTGATGCAAGGTACATAGATGAGACATATGGATTAGAAAAAGATTCGAATTAATGGATGCAGGTACTACACAATTTTATACGCTAACAAGTATGCATAATGTAATGAACTATCAACAAACATCTAGAAGTCTTTTGGTGTTACAATTTTAAATGAGATCATCCACGTTTTCAGCAGCATAAACATTCACTGGGATCTACTAAAGAAATCCATGACACATACTGAACCCCAGTATTCACCCCATAAGCATGACTTGGACAATTGGACATGGATGGTAAGAACATGACCTAGATTCACACATACCCACGCTCAACTCTAACGTTCCAAATAACCACATGGAAAAGGAAACTACACCCAAAATTAAGAGATAGCTTCACTGAATCAACGCTAGCTCTGATGTAATCTACAAGGTATCGAGGCTAGTGATTGATGCACGCCTATTTAACTCACCTAGCATTTTGACAAGTTCACCGAAGAGATCATTGAGCAGGTCGCACTTATGCTTCTCCCTCTTGGCTTTGTGCATTTTCCTCGGGGCTTTCTTCTTGCACTTGCCAACAGTGACAGGCCTGCGAATTGAAAGCTACTACATCAACAACAATGGAACACAGACACAACTCTCACGCACGTCCATTAACTCCCTGCGTACGTTCAGCCAATTAAAATAAATTGTAGAAGAATCCATTCACTGAAACATGGCCCGGAACAATGGTTGTTCATTTAAATCAGAGAATAATGGTTGTTCTATTTATATGAGTAATATCTTTTATGGTCATGCACCTTTGAAGAGTGGTCTATTTTTGATGAATCTCGATAGTAGTGATACACATATTCATAATGTTGAAGCCAAAAGATGCAGAGTTGATAATGATACTGCAAATTATTTGTGGCACTGCCGTTTAGGTCATATCGGTGTAAAGCGCATGAAGAAACTCAATACTGATGGACTTTTGGAACCACTTGATTATGAATCACTTGGTACTTGCGAACCGTGCCTCATGGGCAAGATGACTAAAACGTCATTCTCCGGAACTATGGAGCGAGCAACAGATTTGTTGGAAACCATACATACAGATGTATGTGGTCCGATGAATGTTGAGGCTCACGGCGGGTATCGTTATTTTCTCACCTTCACAGATGATTTAAGCAGATATGGGTATATCTACTTAATGAAACAAAAGTCTGAAACATTTGAAAAGTTCAAAGAATTTCAGAGTGAAGTTGAAAATCATCGTAACAAGAAAATAAAGTTTCTACTATCTGATCATGGAGGAGAATATTTGAGTTACGAGTTTGGTCTTCATTTGAAACAATGCGGAATAGTTTCGCAACTCACGCCACCCGGAACACCACAGCGTATTGGTGTGTCCGAACGTCGTAATCGTAGTTTACTAGATATGGGGCGATCTATGATGTCTCTTACTGATTTACCGCTATCATTTTGGGGTTATGCTTTAGAGGCGGCCGAATTCACGTTAAATAGGGCACCATCGAAACCCGTTGAGACGACGCCTTATGAACTGTGGTTTGGCAAGAAACTAAAGTTGTCATTTCTTAAAGTTTGGGGTTGCGATGCTTATGTGAAAAGGCTTCAACTTGATAAGCTCGAATCCAAATCGGAAAAATGTGTTTTCATAGGATACCCAAAGGAGACTATTGGGTACACCTTCTATCATATATCCAAAGGCAAGACATTCGTTGCTAAGAATGGATCCTTTCTAGAGAAGGAGTTTCTCTCGAAAGAAGTGAGCGGGAGGAAAGTAGAACTTGATGAGGTAACCGTACCTGCTCCCTTATTGGAAAGTAGTTCATCACAGAAACCGGTTCCTGTGACGTCTATACCAATTAGTGTGGAAGTTAATAATGATAATCGCTGTGTAGGGAGGAAACATTTGCACGACCCACTCGCTCCAGCGAACGAAGAGAAGGTGGTAATGTGGAAACCCCCTACACCATGATTTGTGCGAGTAGATCTGACGACAGTAGACGCGTTCATTGTGGATTGCGATTTATATGACGATCGCTAGTTATATTCACTGTTTTTTCTTAACTCAATCTTTTTATTTTTGTGGGTAAATCTCCTGTTGTTGTTGGTTCATTCCGATCAGAGTAAACAACAAAAACGTTTTCCTCCAAGAAAAAAAAAACAACAAAAAACGTCAAAAAAAGGTGAACGACAAAATAAAAATCTCGTTTCGGGCTGCGTCTGGCCCAGCAAGCCAAGTCAGAACCCAGGTCTTCGTCTGCTCCCCAGTCCCCACACAATCCTCTCATCAGTCCGGTTAACGGCGGCCTCCGTCTCGACAGCCTAGGGTAGAGTAGCTATCTAGTAGCGTCCGGTCCAACGGACTCCCTCGTCCACCCGCCGTCGCCCTCCGCCATCAACGCCGCCGGTGAAGAATCACGTGGCAACGAAGATGACTCCACCGCTCAGCCGTCGCCCTCCAGGCCTCCACCATGAATGCCGCCAGCCGGACAAGAGCCACATGGCGTTCAAATCAAGGCTACTCCGCCAGTCTGGCCCCTTCCCCAACCCCCGGTCGACAGGTGCGTATGCTCCGCTGTGAATGTGTGAACGCCGCGGACCGGCCAAAGACTCTGTGTCCTCGCATTCAAGGCGACCTGCGACCTCAAGCCCCCCGCCCCAACCACTCCTCGACGTCGTACGCTCTGCTGTGTGAATGCCACCCACCGGCGGAGGACCAGATGGGGCCGGGACCTGGGACCTCAAGCTCCCCCGTCCAACACCTGCTCGACAGGTTGCGCCAGCGAGAGGGCCTCACACCATCTGGCCGCCCCAACAATGATAGCTAGCCGGGTATATATCTCGGCTCGCCGGATCTGCATCGGCTTCAAGGGCCTAGCTCGCTGCTCAACACCAGTACTCAGAGAGCAGAAGGACCTGTCCAGTGCAGTTTTTGCTCTGGAGCAAGGGCCAACCAAGAGCCCGCGGGAGAGGTGGGTTGCAACTTGCATTTGGTGGATGTTATTATAAGAAAAGTATAGTTTCACTTATTTTTAAATGGTACTTCCTCTCTAAACTAATATAAAAGCGTTTAGATCACTACTTTAGTATTCTAAACGTTCTTATATTAGTTTATAGAGGGAGTACTAACTAAATTATGTCAGAGAGCAGAAGGGGCCTGCATCCAGAATTCTCTCAAGGCTCGGCTCGGCTCATTCAAGATTGTTTTAGAGCCACCAAACAGCGAGTGATTGAAGGAAGCGTCGCAGTCGGACCAGTACTTGTTTCACTATACACATGTTTGCACCTTTTTCTCATCTTGCTTTGTTTGCTCCTTTTCCATTCCCTATAGTCATGTTTCTTGTGTGTGTCAAGGATATCCAAAGACGACATACACACACTTCAGTTCAGGTGCCCCTACCATTGACTCGAATCGAATCTTATGTTGCTCACTACTTGACTAGCCGTTTGACAACCTCCCTAAAACAGCCAACGCGGAACTTGCCTCTAACTCTCATGTACAACTTCTTTAAGGGAAAATGTTTCTTCAGGTATAACTTATTTATATAAATCCTAGTTTTTTTGGTATGATGAATTTCTTTTCAAAAAAATTGCTTTCATCACATAGAATTCATTATACGTGCTTGCTTCGAAGTATTTGTATTTTTGAGCAGTGCTAATTCGTTCAGACGTTGGGGAGGGAAAATAGTTACACCATGTTTCTTCATGGAATACGTCAAAACCCGCAAAAGTCTTAAAAAACGAAGAACCTCTTCTCTAGACAATAGCATACTCTGGTCCGGCGGCGTGCGTAGAAGCCAAACATCAAAATATTTTATAAAATAATAATGTTGGCTTTCATTTTGGTGTTGAGCTTACACCGGAATTTGTAATCCGTGTGGCATCGTGTTGGGGGCCGCTGCGTGTTGCACTCTGTATTGGACCCTAAGGCGGTCGAGATTTGGTCGCGTAAACTCATATCACTACCGGAATAACCCTATATGCCTACGGCCTTATCTATGCCGACGGTTTTTTGTCGGGGCCGTCGGCATAACTCAAGCTACGCAGACGGCCTGGGAAAAGCCGTCGGCATAGAGAAGCCGTCGGCATACCTCCATCTATGCCTACGGCAGTCGTAGGCATAGTTAGGCCGTCGGCATATATCGATCTATGCCTACGGTGGCCGTAGGCATAGTTAGGCTGTCGGCATAGATGTGGCCCTGGTGGCCCAGGGACAAACGGCGGGCTGACGCCGTCAAATCTATGCCGACGGCCCTGACGGCGGCCGTCAGCATAGATATTATCTATATTTTTTTACTAGGAGCTGTCACGTGGCAGATCTATGCCGACAGCAAAGCCGTAGGCATAGTTTTCCATCTATGCCTACGGCCTTGCCGTCGGCATAGCCCCGCCACGTGGCACCTCCTGGCAGCCCCTGGCTGAGAACTATGCCTACGGCATGGCCGTAGGCATAGATATTATTTGTTTTTATTTTAAAATTCTTTTAAGTTAAATTTTGTTTAATTTAAATCTAACTTATCTAAACTTAAACATACACAAATTATACATCGATTTAGGGTAGAATTTTCCATAGATTATGAATATCCAATTTGTTTTTGTTTTTGGGTATGTTAGAAATGTGGCCTTCTGTACTTTTGCATATAGGTCCTTCTGCTTTATTAAAATCATAAGTAATTGATACTTGGATTGATTTTGACGAAATTCATATGGTTTTTTATCAGAATCTTGAAAGGATTATGTGCTATCTATGTTTCAAATTTGAACAAACTTAAATCATGTTTGCTTCATCAGACTGTTTCAAGGATTGTGGTGGCGGGTGCAAAGGCAACTGGCTCAGGAGTGTGACCCTTCATGGACGCCGATGCCGTTGTCACTTGGAGGGAGGAAACGGCCATGTTGGGTTGACACGAAGGGAATCTTATGGTGGGTTTGTCCCAGACCTTGTTCTCAAGTGTTCCTATGGGCCGACCTATCACAACCAGGTGAAAACGTCCATTGGTCAAAGATCGTCCGGTGAAAGTCAAAGGCGTAGATTTCCGGGTCAACTTGTCCAGGGTTCGGCTGACCGGGGGCCTTGGGGGGGGGGGGGGGGGACAATGCCACGAGAGCATCGCGCCGAGTCCTCATACATGTCGAAAGATGTGGTGCCATGTCTAAAGAGGCAATACGCGGCTCCGGTGTGAGGTTTGCCCTCATGAACGGCGATGCAATCGAAGTAATCCTTCTGCGGTTTTGGCGTTGCATGAATATTCCTGAACACTTGAAGCGTAATCAATTCATGAGATTTTTACATAGTGCAGACACATATGATATAATATGTGTGGCAATTTATTATATTTTTGTAAGATGCAGGAGTATGTGAAAAATCCCCCACCATGGATTGTTCTTCGCATGTCTACGAGTGTGGTCGGGGGCCTTTGGGGGTTAGCTATGCCATCAAATCTTGCGCCAGGTCCTCTTACATGTCTGGAAGTATGCTGTCAGGTGCAAACAAACGACACGCGGCTCCGGAATGTGACCCCCTTCACGGAAGGCGCTGCCGCCGACACTTGCAGGGGGGGGGGGAATGGCCGCATCGGGTCGACACGAGGGGGGTCCGCTGGTGTGTTGGGCCCAGACCTTGTTTTGAAATGTTCCTATGGGCTGACCTATCACAACCAGGTGGAAAAGTACGTTGGTCAAAGGCTGTTCGGTGAAAGTCAAAGGCCTAGATCTTCGGGTCAACCGGGCTAGGATTAGGTCGGTCGGGGGCCTTGGGGGTATCAATGGTACCAAAACTTGCATTGTGTCTTAATATATGTATACAAGTGCGATGGAGGGTTGAAATAGACAATGGAGGAATGGGCAACGCATTTCATTCACAAACCAGACCCGTTCTCTCTCGATAGCTAGATACTAACTCGAAGATGCTGCAGTTTACAAGCGGCCTCCGGTCAGGCTTTTGCGAAACGCGCTCAAACTTTTACCACACCCTACAAGGGGCATATGAAGACACTGTGCCCGGTCCCGGGGATTTCCGGCATCGTATGATTTTCCACAGATTTTTACGGCTTGATCTGGCATGCCACCAAGGTACATTCGCCCCCCAGTTGTGGGGCTCCTCCTTCTTTGGTTGCACTAGGCCTATGCATGCTGCAAAGACATCATATATGATTTTACAAACCACTTCTGGACATCATTTCAGGTGGCCGTCGTGCAGATCTGCAATTCCCCGCATTGAAACCCTACGGATGCAGTAAATTTCTCAAATAATCCAGGCGGGCCCGAAAAATGCCATGTCCTGGCACGTGTCATAAAATGGCCCCCTTTGAGAGCATGAGAATTTTTTAGGTCAACGGAGCAACAGCCAGCGCAGTTCCTTCACAAACCGAAACATTCTCTCTCTATAGCAAGATACTAACTCGAAGATGGTGCAGTTTACAAGTGGCCGCCGGTCAGACTTCTGCGAAACGCGCTCAAATTTTACCACACCTTACAAGGGCCATATGAAGACACCGTGCCAGGTCCCGAGGATTTCCGACATCGTATGATTTTTCGTGGATTTTTACGGCTAGATCTGACATCTCGTCGAGGTACATTTGCCCCTCCCCGTGGTGGGGTTGCTCCTCCTTTGGTTGCACTAGGCCGACGCATACTGCAAAGACATCATATATGATTTTACAAACCACTTTTGGACAACATTTCAGGTGGCCGCTGTGCAGATATGTGATTTCCCGCATTGAAACCCTACGGATGCAGTAAATGTCTCAAATATTCCAGGCGTGCCCGAAAAATGCCATGTCCTGGCACGTTTCATGAAATGGCCCCCTTTGAGAGCATGAGAATTTTTGGGGTCAATGGAGCAACGGGCAGCGCAGTTCCTTCACAAACCGAAACATTATCTCTCTATAGCAAGATACTAACCCAAAGATGGTGCGGTTTACAAGTGGCCGCCGGTCAGACTTTTGCGAAACACGCTCAAATTTTTACCACACCTTACAAGGGCCATATGAAGACACCGTGCCAGGTCCCGAGGATTTCCGGCATCGTATGATTTTCCGTGGATTTTTACGGCTAGATCCGACATGCCGCCGAGGTACATTCGCCCCCCAGTGGTATGGCTCCTCCTCCTTTCGTTGCACTAGGCCTACGCATACTGCAAAGACATCATATATGATTTACAAACCACTTATTGACATCATTTCAGGTGGCCGCCGTGCAGATCTGCATTTTTCCACATTGAAGCCCTACAGATGCAGTAAATGTCTCAAATATTCCAGGCGGTCGCAAAAAATGCCATGCCCGGGAACGTGTCATGAAATGCCCCCCTTTGAGAGCACGAGAAGTTTCGAGGTCAACGGAGCAACGTGCAACACACTTCCTTCATAAACCGGACACGTTCCCTCTCGATAGCCAGATACTAACTCGAAGATGGTACAGTTTACAAGTGGCTGGATCCGGCATGCCGCTGTGATCCTCCTCTCCCCTCACAGATCGCCGGTAGCCGGGTCCGCCGGACCTCGTCCTGCCGCGTCCATCCATGCGTCAGGATCCACTCCTTCCATCCACCCACAACCCTACCTCGTGGCTAGGGTTTCGATGGCCTCCACCTCTAGCGCTGCTCCGATGGTGGCGAGGCCAGAGGACGCCAGACCCTTCACCGGCGTGCACGCGGTTAGCACTTGCCCTCCTTCAGCGGTCCAAGAGAGTAAAAAAATTTAGAAGAAAAACAAAAGGGAGAACACAATTGCATGAGCTTGATTCCTATTGGTGGAAACGTTTGTGCCACGGATCGATGACGTGGCGCATATCCATCCATCTAGCTCTCCACCCCACATCCATCCAGCCATCCATCCATCCATCTAGAGAAAAGGACAAAAAAAAGAGCCCACGAGATAGAGCCCACCCAACTCCACCGAACGCCTCCCCCCTCTCTGTCTCGCGACCTCGCTCCTCTCCCCCACGAACCCCTCTCCCTCGCCGCCGCCACCACCCACGCCGGCCTATTCCCGTGAGCTCCGGCGACGGGAAGCACTCCCCCGAGCTCCCCAAGCTCCACGCCTCCTTCCCCTCCGTCCAGAATCGGCGCTCCCGCCCTCCATCGTCCCCCGTGCTAGCTAGGGTTTCGGCCGCCACCTCACCTCCGGCGACGGCGAGGCCAGCGGGCGGCGGGTCAGGCATCGGCGAGCTCCCGAGCCCCTCTCTCTCGATCCAAGCCCCTCTCTCTCGATCCAAGCCCCTCTCTCTCGATCCCGAGCCCCTATCTCTCGATCCCCTTCTCTCTTTTGTCGCCTCACATCGCCGCCTCGGTCGCCGGCCGATTCCAGCCTACTCCGGCGAGCTCTGTCGCTGAGCTAGCTACCCAGGGCTCCCCGTTGAGCCGCTCTACCTCCTCCACTCATTCGATTCGCTTCTCCCTGCCGCCCATGGTCGCCCCCATCGGTTCTCCCTCTATAGGGTTTCGGTGGTGGGGAGAGGTTTGTCGTCGGCGTGCTCTTGCTCGTGGATCTAGTCGCCTGCGCCACCTCCCGTGCCTCCTTGTGCACCAGCGCCTCCTGGGTTTTGCCTGTGGTGCTACTGCCCCAGATCCGTCAGCCTCGACTACCTTATCGCCTGCCACCGTGCGACGGCGGTGATTTGGCCACACCGCAACCATGGTGGTGGCATTGCTTATGGTAAGCTCCTCAATCCCTCTGCTCCCCTGCTCGTACTACTCTCTTCGGGCATGTCATGGTCGATTTGATGCTGCTCCGCGTGTCCTGTTAGTGCTTGGTGAAGGTTGGCTCACCTATTATTAGCTCAATTGATTACTGTGCTATCTTTATGGATTTGGTAAGGTGGACTTTGGTCTACTTATGCTCCTGCTGCTTTACATGTTCATATTCTAGTTCTAGTTCATGTCTATGGACTGATTACAAGAAATTCTATGCTATTGTTGGTCTATCACTGCAATTATCTTGGTCTTATAGATGTTATTGTTCCTGTCCTATAGCACATGCTAGTTTCTTTATTAGTTGGCTGCTGGTTCTATTTATTCATATGTACAAGTGCTACTGTTTCTTTGTTATCTTATAAAGGATATAGTCCTTCATTTGTATATAGCTGTAACTTTCTTATTGATCAACATATACTGATTCATCTCTTTACTGCAATTACTCTGTGTTGTTCATGATTTGCTCCTGTAGTGGTATAAAATTATAGTTTCTCTTTCAAGCTGGTATGTGTGTTTGATATATACTAGTCTTTATCTAAATACCATGTGTTGGTATTTCTTGTATGGTTTAGTACATCATCTACTGGTGGTTTAGTTGTATATTGTACAGGATATAGTCCTCATGGTTGCATGTAGTGTTAACTCTTTCTTTGCTTTAGCTATTTCAGATATTTCAGATGATTTTGATGCATGCTTATACTCCTATCTATACCAGGTCCATGTGTTGTGCTTGTGTACCTATATACAGAATAGAACCCATGTGTAAGTGGGTGTATGTGTTCTGCACTTCTGCTTACGGCAGATGTTTAGTAAATGTGCTATCAATGGCCTATTTATTCTTGCAGGTTATGGACTGTATCTTTCCTTGCCAATTCCCTCTCTTAAATCTGATTTGAACAGATGCTACACTGGTCTCTTCACTTTCTTTCTCTCTCTCATACTCTCACTGATAAGAATAGGTGCTCCTTAATCTTGCCATGCCAATGATGGTGTCCTGAGGCTCTCACCATTACTTAACAGCAGATGCTGCACTACTTGATCCAATGATGCAATAGTCCTAGCACTACTAGGTTGCCTGAGGACAATCCCTACTTCAAACCCTACCTCTGGGTTAGTTGGTTAGTAGTGGGTTAGTTGGATTTCATCTGAAAACTAACCCAAGCTTAATCGAGGGATCCCCTAATCATGGAGTTAGTGCTAATTTGAGTTGATCTTTGGGTTTAGCTTTGATCTATACTTTGCTGGCTTTACTTCTCTATTGGGTTATTCTTTACTGCCAATTGAACCTATTCCTTTTGGCCTTGCTGGTTACTGTTCCATTGGCTCCGTTTATGCAGTGTTGGCTCTCTTCTAATGTTTCTTTTATCAACTTAATCTGATTGGGGTTTGACTAATGTTTCCAAACTCCTAAGTGCTAGCTCCTACAGCAAAGGCATTTCCATAAGGGGAATGCTACATTTTAACCTTAATCAAGTTTTTCCTATTTGTTGTTTCTTGTTTTGCAGGTTGATGAACTAGAAGAAAGAAGCAGAAGATGAAGTAGATAGTTTAGTATAGGTTTAGTTTAGGACTTTTCCTTTCTTCTTTTATTTCCTTTTCCTCTAAGTGTAATTCCTGAATGCTTGTAGTTGACATTCATATTAATAAAGTCTATTGTTTATTATTCAGGCCAAATAATTGCAATGCTTCATTTATTATGAATATAGTTTCTTTTATTCAGTTTTTGCAATATCACTTGTCTTATTTATTATGAATATAGACTTTTTATGCCTACAGCAAAGCCGTAGGCATAGCTGAAAATCTATGCCAACGGCTTTGCCGTAGGCATAGCCCTGCTGCCAGGAGGAACCAGGAGATGACACGTGGCATAGATATGCCTACGGCAAAGCCGTCGGCATAGATTCATCTATGCCTACGGCTTTGCTGTAGGCATAGCCCTGCCACCAGGAGTACCAGGGGTTGCCACGTGGCAGAGGTATGCCGACGGCGTTGCCGTCGGCATAGCTTTGTGACGTGGCATTGCGTGATTCGTCAGCGCTTTTGACGGCGCCGTCCGTTGCCGTCAGACGAAAAACACTGCCGACGGCTATACTATGCCGACGGCTGACGTCAGGCCGTCGGCATAGGCCCCTATGCCGACGGCTATACTATGCCGACGGTCTGACAAGACTACGCTGACGACATCTACGCCGACGGGCCTATGCCGACGGCAACCGTAGGCATAGATCTATGCCGACGGCTTAGGGGCCTATGCCGACGGCCCGTGGCCGTAGGCATAGACCGCGAGTCCAGTAGTGTATATAAAGCAAAGAAAAAACCAGAAAAGCTGCATTGTGTTGCGCATGGCGGCAAATATCTCTGTCCATCAATCCAATCTCGCATGCACGCGTCCGTGTGTTTGTGAGTTCGGCTGAAAAGGCTACATATAATGATATCTTTATTATAGCTTGCTGCTAGTGGTTAATTAACGGCAAACGGGCGGGTTACTTTTTCTACGTGCAGGTGCAGCTAGCTTGTGCCCTAGCTCCAAGTTGTTGATTCTAGCGGTGCAGCACGCAACACGGCTATGGAGGTGGCCGTCAGTGCAGCACAGTGGGTGGTGACCAAGGCGCTGAGCCCTGTCAAGGACGACTTCCTGAAGGCGTGGGCGGCTAGCACCGGGCTCGGCCCCAACGTCAACGCCCTCAAGATGCAGCTGCTCTATGCTCAGGGGATGCTCAACAACGCACAGGGGCGGGAGAGGGACTTGTCCAACCCCACGCTCAAGGAGCTGTTGCACAAGCTACGACAGTTGGCGTACGTTGCAGACGACGCGCTCGATGAGCTGGACTACTTTTGCATCCAGGACAAGCTGGATGGCACCTGCGATGCAGCAACCAATGTGGATGACCAGGGCTGCCTCCAGGGCCTTGTACATAACGCTCGCCACACGGCTAGAGCTGTTGCCGGGAAGATCAATTCCATCTCCTCCAGCTCGTGCCCTGATGACCAAGAAGATGGTGGCATCGGCTCATGTGGCGGAGATGGATGCATGATGATGCTTTCCATGCTTCAAGCTATTGGTAAGCACTTGCCATGCTACTCTTCTCATACTAATGAGTTGGCCGAATCGTCTGACATGCCAGCTGCAAGTGAATGGCGACTCCTCTGTGATGCCTACCCGCCCAAGGAACCACACAGAATTCATACCACAGAGGAAACACCAAAATTGAAGTTTGATAGGGTGGAAATCTCCAAAAGAATGATAAACATCATAGAGCAGCTGAAGCCTGTATGTGATATGGTCTCCACCATTCTTAATCTAGAGCTATTAAGCTTAAGCCGTATCCCTGCCCAAGGCATTGCTACGGATCATCGTGAAACCACCCCAAAAATTATAGAGCCTAAACTATATGGGAGGGATACCCAGAAAAAGAAAATTATAGATGGCCTCATCCATGGTGAATATTCTTTGAAACAGCTTACCGTCCTTCCAATTGTTGGGCCAGGGGGTATTGGGAAGACAACCTTAACACAACATATATTAGAAGAACTGAAGAGCTGCTTCGAGGTTAGAATATGGATATGTGTCTCTCTCAACTTCACTGCAAATTGGTTGGCTCAAAAGATTTGGGAACACATCCCTCCAAAAATACGTGAACGTCAAAATAGTAGCAATGAAGAGCTAATTGAACAATGGTTAAGATCAAAGAGGTTCTTACTTGTCTTGGATGATGTGTGGAAATATCATGACATTGAGTGGAAAAAACTATTAGCTTTGTTAAACAATGTGGGGACAAATGGCAATATGGTTATAGTCACAACTCGAATTCCAGGGGTAGCAAACATGGTTACGACAATTGACCATTATATAGAAATGGAACGTCTAGATCCTCAAGATATTATGTCTTTCTTTGAAGAATGTGTATTTGGTGACCAACAACAACCATGGGAACATCATCCTGAATTATATGATGTTGGGTGCAAAATAGTGGAAAAATTGAAGGGTTTCCCTCTTGCTGCAAAAACTGTGGGTAGATTGCTTAGAAACCAACTTACATTTTACCATTGGACAAGAATTTTGGAAAGCAAAGAGTGGGAGTTACAAGCCAACGATTATGACATTATGCCAGCTCTCAAGCTTAGCTATGATTATCTCCCTTTCCATCTGCAACAATGTCTTTCCTGCTGTGCACTGTTTCCTGAAGATTATGAATTTCATACAGAAGAGTTGGTTTGTTTGTGGATTGGACTAGGTATTTTACACTCAGATGATAAAAAGAAAACAATTGAAGATGTTGGGTCGTGTTACTTAACTGACTTGATTAATCAGGGGTTTTTCAAAAAGAATGTATCAAGATTGGGCTGTCATTATTACACCATCCATGACCTACTGCGTGAATTGGTTGTGAAGGTCTCATCATATGAGTGTCTCAGCATATGTAGCTCTAATGTGATGTCCATACAAATCCCCCGGTCTGTACGTCATTTGTCTATCATTGTAGATGACGCAGACATCGAGGACGCAATGACTTTTGAAAACTACAAGAGGGATTTGTGTGAAATGGAAAAAAGTTTAGAAGTTCAAAACCTACACACTTTGATGTTATTTGGAAAATACCATGGAAATTTTTCTTGTGTTTTTCGTGGTTTGTTTTGGGAAGCTAGAGCCCTTCGAACTGTCTTTTTATCTGGAGTGTCATATGATGTGGAGGATGTGTTGCCCAACTTTTCAAATCTTATCCACCTTCGCTACTTAAGGATCAAGTCAGTGTATGTTAATTTATTCCGCTGCCAGTTAGGGCATGGTGACAAGAGCGTGTGCATACCTAGTGTGTTGTGTAGATTATATCATTTGGAAGTCATTGATCTTCAAGGATGGGAGGGTGACTTCGCAACGAGACATACCAGCAACTTGGTAAAATTGCGTCATTTTGTTGTGCCCCGAAAAGAACTTCACTCTGACATATTTGCGGTGGGAAAACTAAAATTCATCAACGAGTTAAGGGCATTTAGAGTGGGACAAGAAAGTAAGGGTTTTGAACTGAGTCAACTAGGGAAACTGAAACATATTGGAGGATCACATGGCATTTACAATCTTGAAAAGGTTCAATCAGAAGGAGAAGCAACTGAATCAAAACTGATACAGAAAAGCCGCATACAAGAGTTAATATTAGAATGGGATGTTCACAGACCTAACAGAAATCCTGCATTTGAAGAAAGTGTCCTTGAAAATCTAATACCACATAGCAATCTTCGATACCTATGCATTAGAGGGCATGGAGGCACTAATTGTCCACGATGGCTTGGTGCAAACCTCTCCGTCAAGAATCTGGAATCTCTTTCTTTGGATGATTTGTCTTGGGGAAACCTTCCACCTTTAGGAGAGATGTGGATGGTTAATGATGTTGGTGAAGAGTACCAGGGCTGTATCTTAGGCCAAAGATTTCAGTTTTTGCACAGGCTAAAATTGGTTAAGATACCAAGATTGAGAAAATGGGTTGGGGACAATACTTCTTATTTGTTCTCTCACCTGGAAGAACTCACCATTGTAGGTTGCTCTGAACTCACTGAGGTTCGATTTTCACATGTTAGTTGTGGTCTGCCACAGCAAGAGAAGAGCATGGCTTGGTTTCCTAGACTAAAGTCTCTCAAGATAGAAGACTGCCCTAAGCTATTATCATTGCCTCCAATCCCTTGGACTTCTGGTCCATGCTCCATTGAGTTTAATCGGTTGGGCTCTGGTCTTGAGAGGTTAGTTTACGAAGAAGAGTTTATTTACGCACCAGACATTACAAGTTTTTCATTGGAAGCGTGGGGAAAGAATGGCCAGGATAGTGTGTCCTTGAATGAGTGGTTGGTTTTCTCTAATCTAACTTACGTGAGAAGATTGGTGATGGAAAATTGCTCCCCTCTGCCGCTCGATTGCCTCCTAATGCTAACATCTCTGCAGTTCCTCCAGCTGATAGGTGGCTCAAGTAATATAATATACCCGGTTGAAAGTGTGATCCACGTCCGATGCCTGCTACCTGTTAAAAATATAGGTGTCAGGCGATGTGGTTGCAGTGGTAAGGAATTGACACAATTGTTCCTTCTGATGCCGGAGCTCACCCAAATTACAATAGAGGAATGTCAGGGGATAAAATGGCTCGGTGTGGCGGGGCCATCATCAGCATCATCTTCTTCTACAGAACAATTGCATCATGGGCAAATCGGACAGCAGCAGCAAGAGGGAAAAGGAGGAGGAGACGGAGTGCTGCTCTTGCCTCCCCAGCTTCAGGAGTTGCGGATCAGAGAGTGCCCAGAGCTGAGCTTGCTCTCCAATTCAATGGAAGGTGACAAGGAAGGAGGTGGGCTCCTAGGTCTCTCCTCCCTTAAATTGTTGAGCACGAGCAAAACCCCCAGATTCTTTGTCGGTTCTGAGCCTCATGACAAGGAGCTTCTTCCCCGCTCCTCTACACATCAGGAGCTTAAGGTGATCACAGATGATGTTGCAGGACTCCTTACTGCACATATCTGCAGCATCCTCTCTTTCTCCCTCACCACCCTAATTATTGGTTGGAACCAAGATGCCGAGCGCTTCACACACGAGCAAGAGAAGGCCCTTCAGCTCCTCACCTCCCTCCAGACGCTTATGTTCTGTGATTTCGAGAAGCTGCAGTGCCTCCCAGCAGGTCTGCATAGACTTGCCAGCCTCAAGACATTACAAATAGTGACCTGTCAAGTCATCCTGTCGTTGCCAGAGGATGGCCTTCCGAGTTCTCTGCAAAAGTTGGATATCTGGCGATGTCCTTCCATCTAGTCGCAAACCAAGGGCTGCCTCCCAAGTTCGCTGCACGTATTACAAATCTGGTACTGCCCTGCCCTGATGTCTCTGCCCAAAAACGGCCTCCCAAGCTCTCTGCAAAATTTGGAAATCAGGGACTGCCCCGCCTTAAAGTCGCTGCCGGAGGATGGCCTCCCAAGATCACTGCAAGTACTAGATGTCAGTGAGTGTAACAATGAGGAGCTAAAAAGGCAGTGTCGCAAGTTAAGAGGAACCATCCCGAAGATCAGAACTTAATCTGACCAAAGGTAACAGCCACTCATTCCTACTTCTCACTCACTGATTCCCCCTGCCTTTTCCTAACCTCTGAAGCATCGCAGTAGTTATTCTCTGTTTTGCTCAGTTCATTGGAATTACTGTCATTCCACCTAAGTAACCCCCTTTTTCTTTATCTACTCTGCAGGGCAGTTCTTCAACCTGTACATTCTTCTAGCATCTTAGAATCCAAGCACGTATGTTTCAAATTTACCAGTACGAGCATCAAGGTCTCAGTTTACATCTTCTATCAGTACATAAAACTGGTTAGTACAAGCATTATCATCACATACACCGGTAGTTTTATAAAGTATAAGTATACACAAATCATTTGCCTTTATGGGTTTGCTTTGCCTTGTTACAATATTATTTGAAGTTCTGAACATTGTTTGTTTCCATATATTGTGCAGGGCTTTGCCTCAGGGTTGTAAATCCGTCCAGCCTTGTAGAATTCTCCGAGTTCATGCAACCACTCACAGTTCGCTATCCTAGTCTTGAGTGGCATATCTTCCTTTGTACCTCAATACGGTATGTATATGTAAGAGCATTTTACTCTTTGTAAAATTAATCGATGGTATTCTCCTTGCTTCTTCCTAGTACCCACATGTCAACTCATTTTTTCTTTTGGCACCATGGACTTGTATCCTTTGTGTAGATAATTGCTCTGATGGTTCTTGTTTTGATTTAACACGTGTGATATCCGGTACCTGCAGTTTCAGTGCTTGTGGTCAATACTTGCTCTGCACTTGCACATCCTGAATCTCTTCTCATTTGCCCAGGTTTTGCTGCATGGATCAGCAGAAGCTACTGAACATTTTAAAAATGCATTGTGCAAAGAATTAGTTGTTAACTGGCAAACTCTTCATAGCAGAGCTCTACCTAGGAGATCATGAATGTAGGTTCATCCTCAGATCACTACAACCCACCAACACAATGCTCTGAGTATAGTAGTATGTGCCAATTACAAGTCACTGCACCATCACGATGCTCACTAGTATTAAGCAGCAACAATAACTTTCTATCTTCCATTATTTATTTAAGCTTGGAGGCTAATGTAACCAGTAACATTATTTATTTGGTTATTTTCTGAACTCTTCGCTTGGTTGCTCATTTACTTGCTTTCAGTTTGTTGAAACAAAGCACTGGCTGTGACATTAATACTTTCTGCAGTTGGAAAGGTGGATGAGAAGATTACTTTGCTACCCCCACCCCCCAAGTCAGTTCTCTACGGGTCTGAAATTGGCCGATTTTAGGCAATCCCTAGTAAATAAAGATCTACAGGTTTTATTTATGATGTTGCATCCCTTGGGCATCCTATCCTTCACAGTTTGGTTTTAGAACATGCAACAAACTAACTTCACCTGCTTTATCTGAAGCATTTGAGGATTTATTCTCAGTTTTATTAAGTTCATCAACATTACTGCCATTCCACCTGAATAACCCTCTTGTGCATTATCATCCCATCCACACGTTGTTCCATCAACCCAAATCATTTTGTTGGGTTTCGTTTGCCTTGTTACCAGATATTTTAGAGTTGTAAACACTGTTTGTTTTGATCTATCGTGCAGGGCTTTGCCTCGGAGTGGTAAATTCTCGTAGCCTTCTAGAATTCTCTACATTCACGCAACCACACTCGGTTCTCATATCATTGATCGGGTGACATCTTCCTTTGTACATAAATCTGGTACATGTATGTTGCACGAATGGCCGGCACACAGCATGCACTTTGTTTGTTCCTTGGTGGCAGGACAGGTGTGACTCAAGTTGTGAGAACAGATGTACACCCTTTGCAAAGGTATTGAATCTGTTCAAACAGCCGCAATCCATGTTATTGGATCGTTAGTTCTTCTAAGCCTAAGTCCCTTTGCAGGGAAGTTGTAAAACAAGCTGGGGTTAATAAGTCACTTCTGTGTAGGCCGTCTGGGGGCAAGTGAAAACCTCTGAACAGGGCCATAATTCGGCGAGGCTACTGATGATTAGGCGAAGCCCTAGTGGTCAGTATGTCTTGTCGTCCATTGTTACTCAGTCGCGTGCCTGTCACTTTGCAACCAATCATATTTGTATATATACACTAACTTGCTAATTCTGTGATTTATGTACAGTTGTGAAATTTCAGGTACAGCTTTCAGAATAGTTTATGAGTAATGTCGTTTCTAAGAAGGTATGAGTTGTATGGTTTCATTTTTTTTTTGCTGAATTCTTCACTCTGTTGTTCGTTTAGACCACTAAGAGGTTTTCCTGTAACAGAGCACCGACTCTGACGCTACTACTTTCTGTCGGAAGTTGGGTCCGTGTAGAAGTCGGCAGGAAAGGTGGATGAGAAGTTTGCTTGAGAGAAGTTAATGAGCAATGCCATTTCTAAGAAGGTACTGTCTGAGCTTTATGGTTTAATTTAGTTATTCGTTGGATTCTTCGCTTTGTCATTCGTTTATTGTGCTAAGAGGCTTTTCTGTAACAGAGCACCGGCTCTGATGCTACGGCTCACCATCAGAAGTTGGGTCAATGCAGAAGTTGGAAAGGTGGAAGAGAGGCTTTAATTACTTTGCAACTCTGCCTCATGAGCTCCATCAGCCCAACAAGTCGGCTCCTGCCACCTGGGGCGCTCCATGACGCGGCGAGCACATGGTACGCTCGCTTTAGCAGCGACCCTGCTTGAGGTCCAGACCTCAGGCGGCAGCAGGGCAGGCAGCATGGGTTCTCGGCAGATGGTGATCGAGGGCCTAGCACGAAGATCCCCAGTCGCCGCTGGTTGTAAAGGGCAAAACCCCTGGAGCAGATTTCGTCAATGGACAAGTGGAGACTGCTATGCTAGTTCATGGTGAGCATCCCAGTTGTACCTTTCCCAGCTAATGCTATTTCTTCTCACTCTTGGTTTACATGTTGTTTCCCAAAAAATAAACATCTTTGTATAAAGGTTATTATATAGTTGGAATTTTTTTGAATGGAAAATACAGATTGATTG
Source organism: Triticum urartu (assembly GCF_003073215.2). Lineage (NCBI taxonomy): Eukaryota > Viridiplantae > Streptophyta > Magnoliopsida > Poales > Poaceae > Triticum > Triticum urartu. The sequence goes on from NC_053022.1 coordinate 296,092,962, forward strand.
TGTGGGGAACAGAACAACAGAGCGGAACATAAGAGGTGTGAGTTGAGTGAACCGGCATCCAAAATTGGCTACCAGATTAAGAGTCGAGACTGGTAGACCCGCATCCAATTGAAGTGGTCAGCGTGTGTTTTACTCCATTGTTGCTTAGTTGCATGCCGATTTTCCTGTAGTGTTGCTTCATGTAAATGTCTACACACAGACTTGCTAACTTTGTAATGTATGTGCTGTTATGAAATTTCAGGTACATCTTTTCGAGAAATCATTGAGTAATGCCATTTCTAAGAAGGTACTGTCTGAGCTTTATGGTTTAATTTAGTTATTCGTTGGATTCTTCGCTTTGTCATTCGTTTATTGTGCTAAGAGGCTTTTCTGTAACAGAGCACCGGCTCTGACGCTACGGCTCACCGTCAGAAGTTGGGTCGATGCAGAAGTTGGAAAGGTGGAAGAGAGGCTTTAATTACTTTGCAACTCTGCCTCATGAGCTCCATCAGCCCAACAAGTCGGCTCCTGCCACCTGGGGCGCTCCATGACGCGGCGAGCACATGGTACGCTCGCTTTAGCAGCGTCCCTGCTTGAGGGCCAGACCTCAGGCGGCAGCAGGGCAGGCAGCATGGGTTCTCGGCAGATGGTGATCGAGGGCCTAGCACGAAGATCCCCAGTCGCCGGTGGTTGTAAAGGGGCAAAACCCCTGGAGCAGATTTCATCAATGGACAATTGGAGACTGCTATGCTAGTTCATGGTGGGCATCCCAGCTGTACCTTTCCCAGCTAATGCAATTTCTGCTCACTCTTGGTTTACATGTTGTTTCCAAAAAAATAAAAATGTTTTTATAAAGGTTATTATATAGTTGGAAATTTTTTGAAGGGAAAATACAGATTGATTGTGTGGGGAACAGAACAACAGAGCGGAGCATGAGAGGTGTGAGTTGAGTGAACCTGCATCCAAAATTGGCGACCAGATTAAGAGTGTTGTGGCAAGGAAGAGCCACCGACCAAACAGGAGCCCATTCTGAATGATCGAAGCGTCGCAGTCGAGACTGGTAGACCAGCATCCTACTGGTCAGTATGTGTTTTACTCCATTGTTGCTTAGCTGCATGCCGATTTTTCTGTAGTGTTACTTCCATGTAGTAAATGTCTACACACGGACTTGCTAATTTTGTAATGTATGTGCTGTTATGAAATTTCAGGTACATCTTTTCAAGATATCATTGAGTACACTTGATTCCCTTAGACCATACTGTTGCTTCAGTTTATTTCTTTATTGATGGTAAAGCCATCTCGATATGGAGACTATGCCATGATATAACTTTGAGATAAGGAAAGCAAGAAATCTAACGGCTTGGGTTCTCTCTTTGGTTAGCTTAGGTCCGTAAGCACTCCTATAGCCCATTAGGAGCCTCCATGTTCAAACGAACAAAAAGAAAATGAAAAATTCTTTTGCTGTTAAAGATGGATAATGAAAAAACTTCTTTTGCCATAAGCACCTAACTAATGTCTAACCAAACTGTGCCGAAAACTGGGCTAGTATATCATCACCAGAAACTGTCTAGTCTCTGTCATTCAGTCTACAACTACTGACCATAGTGCTCTCTCATATAGTTTGATTTGGTTATTCGTTGAATTCTTCACTTTGTCCTTCATTTACCGTGCTAAGATGTATTTTTTTTTTTTTTTTGTAACAGAGCACCGGCCCTGAGGCTGCCTGTCGAGGATATACCCCGCGGCGTAAACCGGCCGGAAGTATAACCTGACCGGACTAGGCGTTTCATTGGTAAACCGCTAGAAGATTGGCGGTTTACGTGATTGGCGGTTTACGTGTCTGGCGGTTCACTGGTATGACGATTCACGAGCCTGAAGACTCATTGGTGACCCGGCGCGTGTTCCAGATGGATGACAAGGCCCAAGGCCCAACATGCCGGTTTATATTAATGGTGGGCCGGTTTAAGAGGAAAGGCATGAGGAACATTTATCTTACAAGGAGCTAAGACCTGGACTTGTATCCGGTTTGTATTAAAGATAGACTAGTCTTAATCCTAATAGGACTCTACATGTAACCCGTCCCTCCAACATATATATAAGGAGGGGCAGGGCTCCCCAAAAGGGGACAAGATTCACAAGTTCCACAAGTTGGACAAGTTAGGTTTAGACAATAGCTCTCAAGATAGAGCACTCTTGTAATCGTGATCATCATCATCAATATCAATGAAGCAGGATGTAGGCTTTTACCTCCACCGTGAGTGGCCGAACTTGGGTAAAACATCGCGTCTCTCGTCCCGCTCAACCCCTCTCAAGCTACCACATAGATGCGTTGGCCTCGCGACTAAGTCCTGACACTAAGGACATCTGCCGTGACAATTCCACGACACTGCCGCTTTGGTGTATGTAGTCGGGTCGATCCAGAAGTTGGAAAGGTGGATGAGAAGCTGACTTTGCGACCCCCTCATTAGCTCCATCAGCCCACAAAGTCAGTTCCTTCCTTGGCCAGCAAATAAAGGCTTACAAGTAGGTGTCTGTTTTTTTTATGGATCCATTTAGTTGGAAAAAAAATCAAGGGAAAATTTCAGATTCCTAGTCGCAAGTGAAGCAACAATTTATAGAGATCTCAGCAGAGATATTAATTTGTTCTCCATCACTTATATTTTTCTTGCAAGAAAAGAATTAAAGAACCAGAGTAATACCAATGCCTGCCTAACTGAAATTTGCAATTCGTCTGTGTGGTAGGAATGGGTTTCAGAACCTGAAACCTGGTGCACCTGACTGCTGGCTAGCTTCCTGTTTCCTTCCATGCAGACAAGAAAAATCCAGAAAAACTAAGATCAAACATAGAACTTCAGTTTGAATATAATACAGTTGCTCGGCATGCACAATAACAGCAGCCCACAAACAAATAATTTGATGATCAAGCATTACCTGATAGTTACAGGACGATGTATCGGAATTCTTCAGAACCTGAAACTGACATGACAAGTAGCTTCTTTACTTCCGGTTTAATGAGAACTTCCAGGATATCAACCAGTACTCTCTCTCTCTTCCTCTTCTATGATCGATACACGTACACAGTAACAAACCAATCTGGGTTCTGAATCAGTACAGTAACTAACAAACCCAACACACACCCCTGTTTATTTGCGCCGGTCGCCATGTCAACACGTAACACTTGCAATGGCGTCCTAAATTGCTAGTCACATAAGAGGAGGTAAAACAACTGACAAGAAGCGTATGTAATGCTAGGCTCCGTCTTCCTTTTACATTGATGCATGATAGAAATGAACCCATGAACAGATATAAGCAGCAGCAGGTTTAATAGTACATGCAGTTTATTCCAGCAGCTAAATAGCTTATATATACACACAGCCCAACTCAATGAGTAGTCGGGCATATTTTTCCACAGAGAAAAAAATGTTTGATCCTCGTTACAGGGATGGTGTGAGAGACCAACGAAGTTGGTTGAATCTTGATGCGGCAATGCATATCCTCCTCACATTATATTTCTTGTTCTATTCACACAAGCAAAATTAAGGTCAAAGTACCCGGAGGAATTCCAAACAATAGTTAGTGTTACTAAGCTATGGTAGCAATGAATCAATGAACTAACCTGACTAGTGGCTTCTTTGGTTTCCATAATATCAACCATTTATTCCCTCTCAGTTTTCTACTTATGATAAACGCACGGTGACAACAAACCAATGTGTGTTTTGAATCACTGCTGGTGCGGCAGGTCCTTGTGCTGCAGAGAGCCTATATACATTCAGGCAAAAAATTAACCACGGCTACTACAGACAGATTTAGAAGAGAAACGAAAACAACCATAACATGCTCTAGACTACATGTAGCAAGATAACAACATGTAACCATCTTCCTAACTGGATTTATCAGTTCGGTTGTTGGGTTTCAGAACCTGATGCCTGGACTAGCTTGCTGCTTCCTTCCTTGCACACAATAGCAAGAAATTAAGAGCAGCAGCTGCCTAACTAAAATTAACTTCATTTTGCTATATATATAGCTGCACTGCATACAGAAGAAATCAAATGGCACCCAGAAATATATTCAGATTTAGCCAGCTCTAGCATACAAATGGAACTCAGGTTCAGCCGTCGAGCAGGGCAGCACCAGGTGGCGCCTGCCTGGCGTATGTCTCCCAACCTGGCCATCCAATACACCGACCTCATCAACTCTGTTGTGTTACAAGTAAGTGAGGACCCAATTCTCTTTGTAGAACCCTGAATTTGGTTAAAGATTTAGTTGTAGAATCATGTTATATGCCTATCTGAATTTTGTTTGTGTGCTACTGTTGTCAATCAGTGTAAAGTTTCAGAACCCTGAACTGACCTGACCGCACAGAACCACACGGTGTAAGGTTCCAGAACCCTGAACATTATGAGTTTGCAAGTGGAAACCAGGAAATGAAATTTTGTTTGCATGCTACTGTTGTTAATCAGGGTAATGCTAGAATTACTTACCCTTGATCAACATCTTCTGTCAGCAAGAATTTGGGTTCTGAAAATGAAACAAAGCAAAAACAAGGCAGTACACTTTCCTGGCTAGCAGTGAAATATGACAACTCATGGACTTTAGCTAGCTGCAAGGACTCCTTAATTTGCTACGTAGCTTTCAAGAAACAAACTGACAGCTACCGTGCATATACAGTTCTTGGTCGAATGATAGAAATGAAACTGATCATCAACACATCAGCATGTTAATTTTCCCAGCAGGTATCTAACTAACTTATACCTACAGGCCTTAAATAACCATGGCTAGTACTATAAGCAAAACAAAACAGGGAGTGATAAAAAACAGGAAGCAATCTACATCTTTGTTCTAACTTGGTGTACCTGCTTGGTATGTATCCAGTAGTCCAGACTCCAGTCCAGCTAATCTTGCTTCATGCCAAGTTGTGAACTTCATGCCGGCGTGTGAGCAGAAACATATGAATCTAGTAGGAAGTTAAAAATGTTGTTGCCTTCTTAACTTTTCACTCCTTCCTCTCCAAGAGTCACGGCGGGGTCATTTTGGTCTTTGGCTGTCTTCTACATCCTCCGCATCTTCAGACTCTGTTTCAAACCATGACCACTCCTACGAAGCAAAAGGAAACAGTGTAAGCCAATATTCAGGCCCTAGCATATACACCAGTGAACTACTAAGATGGAATCCAATCAACAGCAAGAGCTTAAAGAAAATAAATTAACTATATATATTACCTTGGGGTTGATGTTTGTCTCCATGTTTGTGTTCCTTCCACGCATTGCAATCACAGTCCAGAGAAATCAAAGAGGAAGAGCTGCCTTCATTTGACTCACTGCACTGCATTTGCATGCACAAGAACAGCAGCAGATTCAGTTCGGTCATGGATATAAATCATTCTCGATCTCTCTTACACTAGTTTGTACGATCGATATGCACTGTGTTTATTTCTTAATCGACAGTCATATAGGCATGTGCTCCTTCGGATTTCAGTGTTGACAAACACAGTAGAATAACAGAGTGAATGATTGCAATGTACAGCGGCAACAGAGTGAATACACACACACTGGGGCATAAGAAAAGTTGAGTAGTAGCTGTAAAAATAGCTGTAGAAACTACCCAAGCAAATAGTGTCATGCACAGAACAGCAATCCAGTAGCAGCTGTACTTAATTTTCTACAGTACACCAAATCAAATGCGGTAATATATAATTAGCTTCAAGACCATGTGATCCCTTCCAGGCTGGTATCCATTTCTATTTTCCAGTCCCCGGACGTGTGTGCTGAGTACCACCTACTGTACATTTCTATTTTCCATGCATGTTGTTGCTTCCTTGATTTGCTACTCCTCAATTTCGTCTGGGTTGTCTGCATCCTCATCAGAAGATTCCATCGGCGCAGCTAAACGAGGCAGTCCATCTTCACCCTCTGATTGGAGAAAGTTAACATCATCTGACCACTCCTGACAAGCAAAACGAATCAGCAGGCTCTAGCGTTTCCGATAAACTACTATACTATAGCAGAATCAACAAGAGGCGATTAAGAAAAATATAGTAACTAAACATATTGGAAGATGAGCAAAGAATTACCAATGTCTATAGTACCTGCAGATCGATGTTTGTCTCCACGTTGTAGGGCTCCCTTGTGTAAAATAGGTGCCATCTCTTTTCAATGCCTCCATCATTTGCATAAGCCTCGACATGCTGGATATGACTGAACTTGTACCACTCGGAACTAGACTTTCCCAGAGCCATGGAAATGAGTATCAACGTCCTGCAGTTCAGCAGCAAATGGCTTGGCTCTACAGTTTGCAGGTACAATGGGAGCCGTGTCTTCCTGTAGTCAACTGTTAGCACGAGCCTCTGGAGTGCATCCATCTCCTGCAGCGACTCAAGCTTCCGGCAGCGATCGATCTCAAGCTTTTGCAGTTTGGGGAAATTGGAGATCCTAGTCAAGACGGGTAGCTCATACAGGTCAAGCTCAACTACAGAAGCAAAGTTCTCTATAGACTGGAGTCGCTGGACGCTGTATATGGTTAACTTTTTCAAAGCCCTTGCATGGAAGGCAATGCCAGGAGGGATACACCTCAATTTGCACCTAATGATTTTAAGTTCCTCCAAGGCCTGCATAGCTTGCACTTCCTCCTCCCACTCCCACTCCTCCCATTCCACCATTCCACGTAAAATCATCTTCTGCAGTCTTGGAAACGCGGCAGCAACTTGGGATGAAGCATGATGACATTGACTATGTGGCTGCACGAATTCAGGCCCAACATGCTTGATCGCTGGAGCTTTGTCGAACATTAGGTAACCCAGATATGGGAGTCGGCATAGTCCATCAGGGAGTTGGGTGCAGCAAGGCAGTCCACCATCCATAGAGTCCTCAAGTTCTCAAATGGCACTGTTGCTGCACACATCATCCATTTTGGGAGTCGACCCCCAAAATATCTTCTGATGAGAAGAAATTCTATGCAAGGAAGAGGACAAAGCTCATCAAACACTTTCTCGATTCTCTGCTCGTCCTCCTCAGAGATACCTCCTTTGACCAATCCATAATCTCCTGGTCTACTGCCACATATTAGTTTAAGTGTGGTAAGAGATGCCTTTGTACCTATTCTTGCCTCTGCAATATACGAGGTAGCAGATACATTCTGTAGACCCACTAAGTTAAGCTTCTTGATCTGGGAAAGAGGCCCAAGCTCTTCCAAACTACACCATTCACCATCCATATAAGCTGGGAACCCACATAGTACCCTCAAATTTGTCAGAGCACCAAAACCCCTAGGGATAGTATTTACATGTGTGTCGTCAATGTCAAGATACCTCAGTTCCCGTAGCTTAACAATGTTATCAGGAAGTTTTACAATGCCTTCACAGCCATCAAGAGTAATGTGTTGCAGGAATTTTATCTCGTGGATGTTCTCTGGCAGTCTAGATATATCAGTGCAACTTCTCAATGATAAATACCTCAAGTGCTTCAGCTGACACATAGATTCAACCAATGCAGCACAATTTGCATGCTCTATATATAGAGTCCGTAGACTTGAAAAGGTAATCAGCGAACTACCAGGCTGCATTTTGAAGTTTCCAGTCAATATTAGTGTTCTGAGCAACGCCTGCTCTGTTAGATACCTCCACTCAAATCCATCTGATTCAAGTCCTTTGGCTTCTATAGACAACCTAAGAAAACTATGTGATCTAATTTTGTTTTCAGTAGCATCTCCACTGTGAGCTACCAGTGCTTCATCTCTAGCCACAACTAGAGCAAATGAACGAACGACATCATGCATATTGCCAATTAGTTGACCAGGGTAGTTTGTATCTACCTCTATAAGGTTCCTTAATATTAGCTCATTGTAATACCTTTTTCCTTCGTCTTCTAGACTACACGAGTCTCCGTGAATCAATCCTTCGCCAATCCACATGGACACAACTTCATTGACACTTAGTACTGTCTTTTTAGGTTTAAGGGAGAAGTGCAGAAAGCATTGCTTTAAGTAAGGGTGCATGTCCTCATAGCTAAGATATATTGCATAGTTTAGCTCCACTGGCAATCGAGATGCTGACCATATATCATCATTTAGGACATCTTCCCAATCACGTCTTGTTTTCTCCTTCTTGCATAGGAGTCCTCCCATAACTTTTAGAGCAAGTGGTAAACCATCACATTTTTCTACAAGTTGCAACCCAATATCTTTTAGCATATCAACCTCAGGTTCATTTTTCTCTGATGTGAGTACCTACAAGCAGTTTGAGCATATAGAGTTAACAAGGGGTACATAACATGTTGGCAGTGACTAGTGCATGCCGTTCTTTTATTTACTACAAGTAAAATGCTGGATAACTAACAAAATTAACTAATTGAAAAAAAATGCATGCACTACCTAAACTAAATGGCCAAGCATGCATGTGGAATCATACATTAATTAATTTTCTAAAATTTACATCATGCATACAAATGCATAACAAATATGTAGATCGATCGGTGCCTCGTTCCTACTTTCATTTATCGCCTTTATGGCCTCATGTTAGGGTGAAATTTAAGGAAAACAAGCACTAAAACTATATGGAGTTTACTGTGGTGCATGTAGCAAGTGAAAGCAAATTAAATGAACAGTGTGGTGCAAAACGGTGGGTGCTATATTGACATTCAGGAACTACTGACCTGCTTCTTGAGCAATGACCATGCATCTTCAGGACCTAATTTGTCAACTCGGTGGTAGTGCCTAGATTTCATGCTTTGGCCAACAGCGACATCTCTTGTGGTGATGAGAACTCTGCTACCAGGGACGCCGTAGCTGAAAGGAGCCATCAGCAGCTTCTCCCATACGTCAACACCCCACATGTCATCTAGTATAAGAAAGAACTTCTTGTCCGTGATGGCATTCTTGAGAGCACCGACAAGTAGGTCTCTGTTTCGAGCCCCATCCCCTCCAGGCAGGTCTCCCTTGGCAGCAGTGATGGCTGTCTTCAATAGCTCAATATTGTTGAAATCCTGAGTGATGCTGAGCCATATCATCTTAGAGAACTTTCCTTTGATGGACTCGTCATTGAAGACCTTCTTGCCCAGGGTGGTCTTGCCAATGCCACCGACGCCAACAATTGCGACCACTGTAAGGCCTTCACTCTTGCCACTCTTCTCCTCCCTTGTAAGCACCTCCACAAGTGCTCTCGTGTCATCCTCGATTTTCTCCCCAACAGCACCGGACCGCTCCATCAATGAATCAGTTTTGCGATCAGTAACAAGAGATCGAGTCGTCTTCCGTTCCTGGTAGGCTTGCAGCTCGATGAAATCAAAACTGCGCCCCCTCTTGCAGATGCTATCCAGTTTCTGGTTGAGCGCCTTGATGCGGCTGCCAATGTCGTGGGCGTGGAGGGGGTTTCGCATGCAGAAGAGAAGGGGGTTAAGGCACCCCACATCTTTAGATGGACCTCGTTCCATGGCCTTGAGATGACACAGGTCAATGATGTCAGTGGCGAGGTACATGGCACGCTTCAGTTCCTCCACCCACCCCTGCACACTCTCATCGGTGATGTTCCTCCTATCAGCATCAGCAAGGAAATTCTTGAGGTCCCTGAGCTTGACGTGCAGGTCATCAATCGCGGTGGAGACCCCGATCACCATCGCCACCTCTTCTCTTGCCATATCGGCAAGCATGTTGGTGACGTAGGATGCCAAGGCTTCCAGAACCCCTGCCATTGGTTGCTGAGTTCACTCACGCTTGAGCTACTTCTGAAAACAGTCATGTAAACAAAATAAGTCCTCTGTATTATCACCTCTGTTTTTCATGCTAAAAAGAAGGATAATCAGATTCATCTCGTGGAGACCAGCAACAAATACAAAGGAAAAAAGTGTCTTGCAAACAGGAAGACAGTGGACACAAAACTGTCTTCAAATAAGGACTCAAGATAACCTCTTTTAGAGAAAAAAAACATAGCTAGTGTAAGTGCGGTGGAGCTGAAATCAATTAACTACCTTGAATAAACCGGAGAGATGAGAGATGGATGGCCTGCTCTAGTGCAAAAACTAGCCAGATGTCCCTTGCTCTCTGAGAAGTAATTACAGGGTTCAGTGGCTTGAGCTGGTACTGAAAACAAGGTTTGCAAATGAAATTAGTCTTCTTTATTACTACCTTTCACATCAACAGTCACATGCTAAAAACTGGTTCATGCATGTTGCCACCATGGAAAAGAAGAATAATCAGATTTCACTTACTACATACTATAAAAAGAATTCTTTTAAAGGGAAAATGCAGCTTGCACGCAAAAATTGAGGAGATCCTCAATTTTAGAGAGAAAAAAAATATAGGTAGAGTGGTGTGCTGGAGCTGGAATCAGTTAGGTACCTGCAATCGATTGGAGATGAGAGATGGATCTTGCTGTCAGAGAGCATGTGGTTGATGTAGGATGCTAAAGCATCCAGAACCCCCCATCATTGATTACAGGGTTGCTTCTCCCTTGATCTAGTACGGGAAACCAGCATGCAAACCAAAATTAGTCCTCGGTATTGCTACCTTTACACATCAACAATTCCATGCTAAAAAGATGGATTATGAAAATCACTTACTAGAGACTAGCAACAATTTTGAAGGAAGAAATGTTGCTTGCCAACAGGAAAGATATAGCCTTTATTTTGAAATAGAACTGAGGAGCAGATAGTCATATCTTTCAGAGGAAAACACAGAGAGTTAGTGTGTTGGAGCTGAAATCAATTAAGTGTACCTGGAAAATCAACCGCAGAGATGATAGATGGATCTTGGTTGCCCCTTGTTCTAGAAATCTAGAGCAAAAACTGGACAGATCGCTCTTGTTCTCTCGGAAGTAGTGGCAGGGTTCAGTCGCGCTTGAGCTGGTCCTGAAAGCAAATGAAATTAGTAATCTTTAGTAGGAGTACATCAATGCTTAAACTTGGTACTGTTTATTACTGCCATTCACACATGAACAATCATATGCTAGAAACTGATCCTGTTTATTACTTCTACATTTCACGCATGAACAATCCCGGTGCTAAAAACCGGTTCATGCCTGTCGTAATCATGGGAAGTCAGATTAACACACTGTAGGCTATCACCAATCCATTCTAAAGGGGAAAATGTGGCTTGCAAAAAAATTGAGGAGATGATAAAATTTATTGAGTACTCCGTAGAGATGAGGCATGGATCTGAAATCAATTAAGTGTACCTTGAAAATCAACCGTAGAGATGAGGCATGGATCTAAAATCAATTAAGTGTACCTTGAAAATCAACCGTAGAGATGAGGCATGGATCTTGGTTTGCCCTTGTTGTAGAAGAAAAAACTAGATAGATCTCCCTTGCTCTCTGGGAAGTACCTGCAGGGTTCAGTGGCTTGAGCTGGTACTGAAAACAAGGATGCAAACAAAATTAGTAATATTTACTACTACCTTTATCACACATCAACAGTCACGTGCTAAAAAAAACGGTTCATGCCCGTCACCACCACGGAAAAGAATGATAATCAGATTTCACTCCTTAGAGATTATCAACAATTCCACTTAAAGGGAAAATGCGGCTTGCACAGAAAATTGAGGAGATCATCAATTTTAGTGAGAAAAAAATAGGTAGAGTAGTGTAGTGGAGCTGGAATCAGTTAGGTACCATCAATGGACTGAAGATGAGAGACGGATCTGGCTGTTGGCAAGCATGTTGATGACATAGGATGCTAAAGCATCCAGAACACCCGCCATTGGTTGCAGGTTCCTTCTCCCTTGAGCTGGTATGGGTTAAAACATGCAAATAAAAATTAGTCATTCGGTATTACTACCTTCTACATATCAAACTAGAGACTGGCAACAATTCTATAGAAAAAAAATGTGGCTTGCAAACAGGCAAAATTGCCTTGAAATAAAACCGATGAGGAGATAGAGTAAGTGAGGTGGAGCTGAAATCAATTAAGTGCACCTTGAAAATCAACCGCAGAGATGAGAGAGGGATCTTGGTTGACCCTGCTTGTTCTAGAGCAAAAACTGGGTAGATTACTCTTGTTATCTGGGACGTAGTGGCAGGGTTCAGTTGTGCTTAATCTGGTACTGAAAACAAGGATGAAAACAAAATTAGTCATCCTTATTACTACCTTTCACACATGAACAGCCCTTTGCTAAAAATTGGTACTCCCTCAGATCCAAAACAAGTGTCATGGTTCTAGTTGAAATTTATTATAGCCTCTCACACATCAGCAATCATATGCTAAAAAGTGGTCCTGTTTATTACTACACTTCACACACGAACAATCCCATGCTAAAGACCGGTTCATGCGCATCGTTGCCATGGGAAAGACGGATAATCAGATCCACTCACTGCAGTCTATCATCAATCAGTCGTAGCGGGGAAAATGTGTCTTGCAAACAAGAAGACAGTGCACATAAATTTGGCTTGAAATAAAAGCGATGTAGTATTACCTTGAACAAACACCAACAATTCTAACGGAAAAACACAAGATCATCTCTCTCAGAGAAAAAAAAAACATAGCTAAAGTAAGCGTGGTGGAGCCAAAATCAATTCACTACCTTGAATCAACCGGAGAGATGGGAGACAGGTCTTGGTTGTCCCTTGCTCTCTGGGAAGTAGCTGCAGGGTTCACTGGCTTGAGCTGGTACCAGCAACAATTCCTTGTAAAGGGAAAACGCGGTTTGCAAAACAAGAAGACAGTGCACTGCACATAAAATTGATTCAGGAGATGATAATTTCAGAGAGCGAGCGAGAGAGAAGAAGGCAGGGTATCGTGATGAGGCTACCTTGAATCGGCCTGAGAGATTAGAGATGGATCTTGGATTCTTGGTTGGCCCTTTGCTTCAGTCCATAGCAAAAGCTAGCTGGATCTCCCTTCCCTTGCTCTCTCGGTCTCAGAGAAGTGGTGGTGAACCCTTGCTTTGGCAGAAGAAAAAGCAGAGGCCTTTGAACCCTTGGTCCATATGACCAGATCTGGCGAGCGAGGGGTACCTATATCCGGCAACCATTAAGGCTCCTAGTACGATCCAGTACAATGATTGTTGGGTAGGAGGAGTGTGAGGTCGCCATCTCCCTCTCACCGGCGCCAGCTGCTTCCGCTTCGGCCTGCGGGGCCGGGGAGCACCTGTCGAGCAGGGAGCGGTGGAGCACGGAGGCGCTGAATGCATCCCCATGTGATTCTTGCCTTCTTGGCCGGCGGCATTCAGAGCCGGAGGGGCTGGCGCTACCTGTCGAGCAGGGGACGGTGAAGGTGGCTTGGGGCGGGCCCCGATGGTGGTGGTAGGCTCTGCTGAGGTCGCTGATGGAGCCTTGGATACAAGGACCGTTGCCCCATCTGAGATTTTTCGCCGGGGCATTCCCGGCGGAGGGCGGCGGCGGGTGAAGCGGAGCGGAGGGAGTCGGTTGGGCCAGACGCTACGGAGTAGCTCTCTATTTTTCATTCGCTCACTTGGGCCATCCGTTTTACAGTCGGGTTTTTTCTGAAAAAACAAGCGGTTGGATTATCTTTTACGGAGTTAAATCTAATAAAAATATTTATTTACAGAATTCGTTGTGTATTTGATTTTACTTTATGTGTGTTTCGAAAATGTCCAAAATTTTCAATACGCATTTACAAAAAAAATAATTTTATATTTTAAAAAGTTCACCATGTATTTAACATTTATCAAAAATGGAAACATGTCTTACTCTCCGAATAATTTTCAAAATACGCAAACATTTTCATACTAAATGATCATTTCTTGGATTCACAAACAATTTTTCTATACAGTTTAGTTAGTTTTTTGTCTATAGTTTAGTTAATTTTAGATGAGTAGGTTTCTTAGGTGAGTTCAGTAAGCTTTTTTTTTACATGAGCAAAGTTAGTGTTGGACAGTGTAACATTTAAGAACTAGTGTTGAACAATGTAGCCGTTAAGGTTTTGTGTCTTGACTTTCAGTTGGATAGTGCTCCGTTTGTCAACACACTGAGATGAGAGTTGAGAGATGTTCTAAGGAATTATATCGATTGTTGTCTTACGGGGGTTGTCTTCCTTCTTCTCCTCCTCTGAGCATGTTGGTGAATGATCACATTTGCTATGCGGCGAGTGGAGAGAAGGGTCGGCCAGGGTTTCGGCAGTAAGGCATCCGTGTGGTCGCACCGCGGGCCAGAATCATCACAGGAGGAGGCTGTGCGGGGGAAATCTTGAGGAGGGGGAGGAGAGAGGGTGAGACGTGCTCCTGGGTTTAGCCGGTTGACCTTTTTGGCAGTTTTTTCTGTTGGGCACGGGAGGAAGGGAGGGATCGACGGAATGAGGAACATGGTTTTCATTATGGAGGAAATCTTATTCTTTTTTTTAGTTAGTAGAGATTATGGATGTGAAATTAAGGGCATGTTCAAAGGAGGGGCGCCTATTTGGGCGCTTGCGCTAAAAAAAATTTAATTTATGATCAAGCACCGGTGTAGGAGTCCGGTCTTCCAACACACGAGCGCTAGTTAGAGCACTTATCTTGTTCTTTTCTCGCCGATGACCATGTGAAGCGCTAGCCTCTCTAACGCACACACTGAAGCGTCGACGCCCATGTTCCAACCAAAGAATGAACCAGCTAGCTGCTAGCCACATAGAAGAATGAAGAAAAGCGAGAGAAGACAGAGAAAAATCAATGTATAGCGAAGAAAAAAAAAGATCAAAGGAAACCAGGAAGAAACAAAGAAAACTGAAATGCAACAAATAAAACGCACAAAGAAACGGTGAAGAAACAAAGAAAGCTTAAATGCAACAAAAAAAGGTGAATACCCCTGGACTTAATTGGGCCAATTAAAGGTATACAAATTTTTAGGTCGAAAATACCTTTGGGCTTTAAAAAGGCCCAGTTAGTCTCATCCGTTAGATCGCTCATATAATACACGTTCTCTGGTGTATTATAATGTACCGTAAAATTTCCCAAAAAGAATTGCTAAAGTTTCATATCACTTAAAATGCATTGACATCTAAGTGTATGCAATCGGTAGTCATTTGCATTTTCATGACACCATCTAGCTTATTCTATAGGTACCGTCCTTTTTAGTAGTTCAAGCATGTGGAGGTCTACATTTGGTCCTTAAACTAATGTAGAGCACACTCACGATCATTAAAATCCCAAGACCCTCTAGATTGAATCTCTTACACAACTCAGAAAGGCTTTGTGCACGATACACCACCGGTTTGGCACACGTGGCAGTCCATTGAGAAAAAAATGATTGAATCTAAAACATAAATTGAATATATATTTTCGTCACATATATTTAATGAATACTTGGAAAATATATAGCATAATAAAAACAAATAATATTCATACATTTACAACTATTTTGAGATACATGTAATTAAATAAAATCTAAAATATTTCACATCTTTAATAAATTTGGAAAATTTCCCATATATTCCGGCTTTTCTCAATTTCCTGCCCACCATCACCAAACTTTGATGCATTGTATATGCTTCGTTCCTCGTCATCGTCATCTGGCCGTGGTTTGTCCTCCTCTTCTTCTCAAGGGGTAGGGATGTGGTGGCGTTTGTTGAAATTACAACTACTGGAGTGCAAACTGGGGGCCCTCCATCCTTGTCACCCATGTGTCCATTGATTGGTATCATCCCAAACTGTGTGCCTTAGGGGTGCGAATGGGTACTTTTACGATATTCTCTAACTATCTTTAATTACTACTCACATAGGACAGGATGGTGAACGTCTATGTGATCTTGATCTGTAATCTAGTTTCATGCTGAACTTGCCCACACAACGTTATAATTGCATGTTTGTCTGTTCTCAGTTGTTTTATAATATGAATGATGTCACACTATGTTTACCGTATTATAAACTTTGTTTCTTTATCCTTAGCTGTCAATACAATGTGAAGAAATAGACAATAAATTAGCCATGGTACATGGTCATATGTTTGGAGCCTAGTTTTATTATGTACTTTGCAGTAAAATACAACTAATATTTTACATGGGTTCACCAGAATAAGTTCTGTATATAGACCAAAGCTATTTTGTTTGGTTTTGCTGCCAAGTTAATATCTTTTGTTCTGGTACTACTAATGTGTAAAAGCTTAACTTTTCAGTAAGCTATGAAAAAATGGTGGAACCGCCACCTTTTGAAGGTGACGCGGCAACTATAACCGCAATGTCACCTCTTGCTGCAGTGGGTCAGTACCTGTCCACTAACAGTGTCAAAAGCATGTTCACACGTAATACTGGGTTGGTTGTTAAGGCAATCTTGTCCAAACTGCCTCATGATCAAGATATGCAAGCTCAAAACAATGTTATATCTGTGCTCCAGACAGAAGTCCATTCCCTAACAGAGACCCTTTGTGAAATAAGGACAAACATTGTTCGATGTCATCAAAATATGGATGGTTTTGAAACCAGACTATCAGACATTTGCTATGTTCTTCAGGAGCCTAGGAAAAATGAAGGTGAAGGTTATGGTGCTCCATCGGACAATACAGCATGAAAACGTAACAGTCAGGTCAAATGAACTGAGCTTCTGAACTTCCGATGCTGCATTTATCTGCCAGACTGTTAACTTTTATGCCAACCTTCCTTTTGTTTTATGGTTGTAATTTGTTTTGTTACGATACAAAATTTATTCTTAACGTGCAGTCACCGGCTGAAGAAAACAACAAGCTATTTTTGTATAGTGTACGGTGTTTCATATATTTGCAGTGGTGGCGATCTTTGATGCCCAGTGGATGTAATCTTTGCAATCGCCTTAATAGCCTAGTGTTAGTTTCAAGCTTATTTATTTCCTAGTCTTCTTTTTTCCTGGTTTGCTAGTGGCCGCAACAACCATGGGCCATATACGGACCGTGGTAACCTTGACCCTACTACAGGCCGTAGCATCCATGGGCCTCCTACAGGCCGTCGGATAAATGGGCCTCCAACGAGCCATAGAATCGGTGTGCCTCAGGCCATCGGATAAATGGGTCTACATGGGTCGTAAACGGGCGTAATTGGTATCAGCCCAGCATGGTAACGAGCCGTTAACAGGCCAGGGGACAACAAACGCTTAATTCTATCACAGGCATAATGGGTCGTTAATGAGCCAGAATATAGGATGGGCTGGAAACGGCGCAACAGGTTAACAGGCCACAAACGGGCCGATTCTTGCCATGGGCCGAATTTAGTCCATTAGGGGAACAGGCCAGCAACGGGCCGGAAATAATCGAGGGCTGAAAAGGAGCCCAAGAACGTATTGGCCATCTGTAGGCCGAAAGGTAATACGGGCTGGAAACGGCCCATATGAATTATGGGCTGTTAATGGGTACAAAAAAATTTACTGTTCATTATGGGCTAGAGTCATCATGGGCCACTAAAGGGCCTAAAGATACAAAAGGCCTCTTATGGGCCGAAAGACGTCGTAGGCCATATATGGACCAAAAGTGAAACGGGCTGGTGTTATATTCGAAGGCCCACATGACGTTGTTGGGCCGATTTCGAGTAGGCCCTAACGGGTCGTGAGTTACCGCGCCATAAAATGGGCTATTTACGAAGAGACCGTTAACAGGCTTTTCATGGGCCAGCCCGCTAACTTTTGACCAAGTCAAACGGGTCGGCCTTTGAAAGCTAAATTGGCCAGTGGTGGGCCATCGCACATGTCGACATATCATAGGCGCCTATTTGACCCACTAACGAGCTGTCATGTGTTTCCTCCGGCAATAAGAATTTTTCACGAGGAAAATCCCCATTGATCTGGGCTGTTAACGGGTTATCAGATCCAAAACCGAACCCGGTAACTTGACGGCGACCTGTTATGGTGGATGCCACGTGTCGGTAACCCTTGACGATAGAAGAATGAAGAAAAATGAGAGAAGACAGAGAAAAATCAATGAATAACGAAGAAAAAAAGAAGATAGAAGAAACCAGGAAGAAACAAAGAAAACTGAAATACAACAAATAAAGCGCAAAGAAACGATGAAGAAACAAAGAAAGCTTAAATACAACAAAAAAACGGTGAATACCCCTCGACTTAATTGGGCGAATTAAAGGTATACAAATTTTTAGGTCGAAAATACCTTTGGGCTTTAAAAAGGCCCAGTTAATCTCATTTGTTAGATCGCTCATATAATACACGTTCTGTGGTGTATTATAATGTACCATAAAATTTCCCAAAAAGAATTGCTAAAGTTTCATATCACTTAAAATGTATTGACATCTAAGTGTATGCAATCGGTAGTCATTTGCATTTTCATGACACCATCTAGCTTATTCTATAGGTACCGTCCTTTTTAGTTCAAGTATGTGGAGGTCTACATTTGGTCCTTGAACTAATGTAGAGCACATTCATAATCATTAAAATCCCAAGACCCTCTAGATTCAATCTCTTACCCAACTCAGAAAGGCTTTGTGGATGATACACCACCGGTTTGGCACACGTGGCAGTCCATTGAGAAAAAAAATGATTGAATCTAAAACATTAAAATTGAATATATCTTTTCATCACATACATTTAATGAATACTTGGAAAATATATAGCATAATAAAAACAAATAATATTCATACATTTACAACTATTTTGAGATACATGTAATTAAATAAAATCTAAAATATTACACATCTCTAAAAAATTGGAAAATTTCCCATATGTTCTGGCTTTTCTCAATTTCCTGCCCACCATCACCAAACTTTGAGCACTGTAGATGCCTCGTTCATCGCCATCGTCATCTGGGCATGGTTTGTCCTCCTCTTTTTCTCAAGGGGTAGGGATGTGGTGGCGTCTGTTGAATTTACAACTACTGGAGTGCAAACTGGTGGCCCTCCATCCTTGTCACCCATGTGTCCATTGATTGGTATCATCCCAAACAGTGTCCCTTAGGGGTGCGAATTGGTACTTTTACGATATTCTCTAATTATCTTTAATTACTACTCACATAGGACCGGGTGGTGAACGTCTATGTGATCTTGATCTGTAATCTAGTTCCGTGCTGGACTTGCCCACATAATGTTACAATTGCATGTTTGTCTGTTCTCAGTTGTTTTGTGATATGAATGATGTCACACTATGCATACCATATTATAAACTTTGTCTCTTTATCCTTAGCTGTCAATACAATGTGAAGAAATAGACAATACATTAGCCATGGTACATGGTCATATGTTTGGAACCTTGTTTTATTATGTACTTTTCAGTAAAATACAACTAATTTTTTATATGGGTTCACTATAATAAGTTATGTATATAGACCAAATCTATTTTGTTTGGTTTTGCTGCCAACATAATATCTTCTGTTCTGGTACTACTAATGTAAAAAACTCAACTTTTCAGCAAGTTATGGAAAAAATGGTGAACCGCCACCTTCTAAAGGTGACGAGGCAACTATAACCGCAATGTCACCTCTTGCTGCAGTGGGTCAGTACCTGTCCACTAACAATGCCAAAAGCACGTTCCTGCGTAATACTGGGTTGGTTGTTAAGGTAATCTCGTCCAAAATGCCTTATGATCAAGATATGCAAACTCAAAACAATGTTATATCTGCGCTCCAGACAGAAGTCAATTCCCTAACAGAGACCCTTTGTGAAACAAGGACATACATTGTTCGATGTGTTGGAAATATGCCCTAGAGGCAATAATAAAAGCATTATTATTATATTTCCTTGTTCATGATAATTGTCTTTATTCATGCTATAATTGTGTTATCCGGAAATCGTAATACATGTGTGAATAATAGACACCAACATGTCCCTAGTAAGCCTCTAGGTGACTAGCTCGGTGATCAACAGATAGTCATGGTTTCCTAACTATGGACATTGGATGTCATTGATAACGAGATCACATCATTAGGAGAATGATGTGATGGACAAGACCCAATCCTAAACATAGCACATGATCGTATAGTTCGTTTGCTAGAGTTTTCCAATGTCAAGTATCTTTTCCTTAGACCATGAGATCGTGTAACTCCCGGATACCGTAGGAGTGCTTTGGGTGTACCAAACGTCACAACGTAACTGGCTGACTATAAAGGTATACTACGGGTATCTCCGAAAGTGTCTGTTGGGTTGACACGGATCAAGACTGGGATTTGTCACTCCGTATGACAGAGAGGTATCATTGGGCCCACTCGGTAATGCATCATCATAATGAGCTCAAAGTGACCAAGTGTCTGGTCATGGGATCATGCTTTACGGTACGAGTAAAGTGACTTGCCGGTAACGAGATTGAACGAGGTATTGGGATACCGACGATCGAATCTCGGGCAAGTAACATACCGATTGACGAAGGGAATTGTATACGGGGTTGCTTGAATCCTCGACATCGTGGTTCATCCGATGAGATCATCGAGGAGCATGTGGGAGCCAACATGGGTATCCAGATGCCGCTGTTGGTTATTTGCCGGAGAGTCGTCTCGGTCATGTCTACATGTCTCCCGAACCCGTAGGGTCTACACACTTAAGGTTCGGTGACGCTAGGGTTGTAGGGATATGTATATGCAGTAACCCGAATGTTGTTCGGCGTCCCGGATGAGATCCCGACGTCACGAGGAGTTCCGGAATGGTCCGGAGGTAAAGAATTATATATATAGGAAGTGCTATTTCGGCCATCGGGACAAGTTTCGGGGTCACCGGTATTGTACCGGGACCACCGGAAGGGTCCCGGGGGTCCACCGGGTGGGGCCACCTGCCCCGGGGGCCACATGGGCTGTAGGGGGTGCGCCTTGGCCTATGTGGGCCAAGGGCACCAGCCCCAAGAGGCCCATGCGCCTAGGGTTCAAGGAAGGGAAGAGTCCCAAAAGGGGATGGCACCCCCTAGGTGCCTTGGGGAGGAGGGAGTCCTCCCTTGGCCGCCGCCCCCTAGGAGATTGGATCTCCTAGGGCCGGCGCCCCCCTGGGCTCCCTATATATAGTGGGGGGAAAGAGGGCCTCTCAACCCACGCCTTTGGCGCCTCCCTCTCCCTCTCCAACACCTCCTCCTCCTCCGTAGAGCTTGGCAAAGCCCTGACGGAGTACTGCAGCTCCACCACCACCACGCCGTCGTGCTGCTGCTGGAGCCATCTTCCTCAACCTCTCCTTACCCTTGCTGGATCAAGAAGGAGGAGACGTTATGTTGACCGTACGTGTGTTGAACGCGGAGGTGCCGTCCGTTCGGCGCTAGGATCTCCGGTGATTTGGATCACATCGAGTACGCCTTCCTCATCCACGTTCTTTGAATGCTTCCGCGCGTGATCTACAAAGGTATGTGGATGCAATCCGATCACTCGTTGCTAGATGAACTCCTAGATGGATCTTGGTGAAACCGTAGGAAATTTTTTGTTTTCTGCAACGTTCCCCAACAGTGGCATCATGAGCTAGGTCTATGCGTAGTTCTCTTGCACGAGTAGAACACAATTTGTTGTGGGCGTTGATGTTGTCAACTTTCTTGCCGCTACTAGTCTTATCTTGCTTCAATGGTATTGTGGGATGAAGCGGCCCGGACCAACCTTACACGTACGCTTACGTGAGACCGGTTCCACCGACTAACATGCACAAGTTGCATAAGGTGGCTGGCGGGTGTCTGTCTCTCCCACTTTAGTTGGAGCGGATTCGATGAAAAGGGTCCTTATGAAGGTTAAATAGAAGTTGACAAATCACGTTGTGGCTTTCACGTAGGTAAGAAAACGTTCTTGCTAGAACCCTATTTCAGCCACGTAAAACTTGCAACAACAATTAGAGGACGTCTAACTTGTTTTTGCAGCAAGTGCTTTGTGATATGATATGGCCAAAGTTGTGATGAATGATGAATGATATATATGTGATGTATGAGATGTTCATGCTATTGTAATAGGAATCACGACTTGCATGTCGATGAGTATGACAACCGGCAGGAGCCATAGGAGTTGTCTTTATTTTTTGTATGACCTGCGTGTCATTGAGAAACGCCATGTAAATTACTTTACTTTATTGCTAAACGTGTTAGCCATAGTAGTAGAAGTAATAGTTGGCGAGCAACTTCATGGAGACACGATGATGGAGATCATGATGATGGAGATCATGGTGTCATGCCGGTGACAAGATGATCATGGAGCCCCAAGATGGAGATCAAAGGAGCTATGTGATATTGGCCATATCATGTCACTATTATTATTTGATTGCATGTGATGTTTATCATGTTTTTTGCATCTTGTTTACTTAGAACGACGGTAGTAAATAAGATGATCCCTCATAATAATTTCAAGAAAGTGTTCCCCCTAACTGTGCACCGTTGCGACAGTTCGTTGTTTCGAAGCACCACGTGATGATCGGGTGTTAGATTCCAACGTTCACATACAACGGTGTAAGACAGATTTACACATGCAAACACTTAGGTTGACTTGACGAGCCTAGCATGTACAGACATGGCCTCGGAACACAGAAGACCGAAAGGTCGAGCATGAGTCGTATAGAAGATACGATCAACATGAAGATGTTCACCGATGTTGACTAGTCCGTCTCACGTGATGATCGGACACGGCCTAGTTAACTCGGATCATGTTATACTTAGATTACTGGAGGGATGTCTATCTAAGTGGGAGTTCATTGAATAATTTGATTAGATGAACTTAATTATCATGAACTTAGTCTAAAATTTTTACAATATGTCTTGTAGATCAAATGGCCAACGTAGTCCTCAACTTCAACGCGTTCCTAGAGAAAACCAAGCTGAAAGACGATGGCAGCAACTACACGGACTGGGTCCGGAACCTGAGGATCATCCTCATAGCTGCCAAGAAAGATTATGTACTACAAGCACTGCTAGGTGACGCACCTGTTCTCCCTGCAGAACAAGACGTTATGAACGCTTGGCAGGCACGTACCGATGACTACTCCCTCGTTCAGTGCGGCATGCTTTACAGCTTAGAGCCAGGGCTCCAAAAGCGTTTTGAGAGACACGGAGCATATGAGATGTTCGAAGAGCTGAAAATGGTTTTCCAAGCTCATGCCCGGGTCGAGAGATATCAAGTCTCCGACAAGTTCTTCAGCTGTAAGATGGAGGAAAACAGTTCTGTCAGTGAGCACATACTCACTATGTCTGGGTTGCATAACCGCTTGACTCAGCTGGGAGTTAATCTCCCGGATGACGCGGTCATTGACAAAATCCTTTAGTCGCTTCCACCGAGCTACAAGAGCTTTGTGATGAACTTCAATATGCAGGGGATGGAAAAGACCATTCCTGAAGTATTTGCAATGCTGAAATCAGCAGAGGTAGAAGTCAAAAAGGAACATCAAGTGTTGATGGTGAATAAAACCACTAAGTTCAAGAAGGGCAAGGGTAAGAAAGCCTTCAAGAAGGACGGCAAGGGAGTTGCTGCGCCCGGCAAGCAAGCTGCCGAGAAGAAGCCAAAGAATGGACCCAAGTCCGAGACTGAGTGCTTTTATTGCAAGGGAAGTGGTCACTGGAAGCGGAACTGCCCCAAATACTTAGCGGACAAGAAGGCCGGCAAAACGAAAGGTATATGTGATATACATGTAATTGATGTGTACCTTACCAGTACTCGTAGTAGCTCCTGGGTATTTGGTACCGGTGCGGTTGCTCACATTTGTAACTCAAAACAGGACCTGCGGAATAAGCGGAGACTGGCGAAGGACGAGGTGACGATGCGCGTCGGGAATGGTTCCAAGGTCAATGTGATCGCCGTCGGCATGCTACCTCTACATTTACCTTTGGGATTAGTTTTAAACCTTAATAATTGTTATTTAGTGCCAGCTTTGAGCATGAACATTGTATCAGGATCTCGTTTAATTCGAGATGGCTACTCATTTAAATCCGAGAATAATGGTTGTTCTATTTATATGAGAGATATGTTTTATGGTCATGCTCCGATGTCACGACCGGGTTTTTCCAGACATAAATTTCCAGAAAAAGACCGTCGTGCTCATCAGCCCCAGGATTACTGTTAGCTGATGAGGCTCCAACTTGATACAGAAATTCCAAGCAAAATACAATATATGTAGTACAAGACCATTCTGGCCTGTGAGTACAACAATTGGGTTTCTAGTGGTCGGTGGCGGAAGCGGTTTGTGGATCGTCAGCGTATAGGGGACTCCATTTCCCACAGGAACAGCTGACCAGGTTAACTCCTATCTTCGCGAGGCTGCTATCACCGTTGCTTAGGTCTCGAGGCTGTCATCGCCACGCTCCTCTCCAAGCAGAAATCTGGCCAAGACAATAGCCAGGGACAAGCCAGTGAGTACTTTGAATGTACTCGCAAACATTAAGAACACAGGTATAATATAATTGGTAAACATGCCCAAAAAAAATTCTATGATCATATCGTCGGTCATAAATAAAACATCTTTTATGCATGCAAGCAGGTTATTTTCATGCAACATGAATAAGCAATAATAGAGTGGGAATAAAATGCCGCAGTCGTGCGTCTGAGCGACACCACGTAAAGGGCTTTAAAAGAAATGCCACAGTCGGGCGTCTGAGCGACACCACAAAAAGGGCTTTAAAAGAAATGCCACAGTCGGGCGTCTGAGCGACACCACATAAAGGGCTTTAAATGAAAAGCCACAGTCGGGCATCTGAGCGACACCACATAAAGGGCTTTAAAAGAAATGCTGCAGTTGGGCGTCTGAGCGACACCACATAAAGGGCTTTAAAAGAAATGCCACACTCGGGCGTCTGAGCGACACCACATAAAGGGCTTTAAAAGAAATGCCACAGTCGGGCGTCTGAGCGACACCACATAAAGGGCTTACGAGATAAATAATCACAATGAATAACCAGGAGGTAGAACCGTCAAGGGATACTCGATAATATAAATAATGCAACGGGTTAGTCCATCACAAGATAATAATCATAATCTTCACAAGTCACAAGTCACGGTCCAAGTTCTGGTTTAACAATCTCTCCTCCGAAGACCGACACTAAGACCAACACTTGACCCATCCCAGACTGTAATCCTTAACCATGGACACGGCTATTCGAATAGGTTTAATCTTTGCAGAGGGTGTACTCTTTACCCACGAGTAACGGATTCCTTTAGTCCATCGGGACTAATTCCGTCTACGGTCTTTTAGTTGAAAACCCGCCTAACTTGCACACACCAGCTTAACTCACCGGTGTCTGGAATCACCCACGACACCTGTCAAGCAAACTCTAAGTGGGGAGGCTACAACCTCGCGTAGCATGGGATCAAATTTATATCGCGCGCTCTAAGGGGTGGCCTCCCCTCTCGGTCTCAACCGGAAACACCCATGCCCCCGGACCAGGTGGCATGCCTACCGGCTACAACCGATATCTTCCACCATGGCCTCTCTGTACGGTGTGTGCTTGAAAGGGGTTGACGACTTACTGAACCATACCCTACCTGCGGCAGGGACAAGTGGTAGTACATAGCAAGTATGGGGGTTACTGGAACAAGACTCGGTCTACGGTCGACTCAGGAGGTTTATAAGTTCCCTGCATGACATGTAAACAAATATATTTCAATCAACAAAATCACCACTCAATATACCTTACCATGCCATACCGGACATAACCGTCCCGACGGGGACCGGCGACAAGCTCACTCCTACCCAAGGCAGAGGCTTTCCCGGATTCCTTTCCGGCATGCATGCAAGGCACATGAGGGTGATTACCATCACAAGTATATTCTTTCCAACAGTAAGGAAATCACTAATATGCCTTCATGCAAATGATCATATCACATGAAATAACAAGTTCTTCGATATAAGGTGGTGTTATAAACGTGTCAACTAGCACACCAAAAATATTATTCCGGGGTTCAGAATGCTTGCCTTTAATGGTGTGGAGAGGTGGGGGTGCTCTCCAAAATTTTTGAAAGCTTCCTTCTCTCCCAAAAATCCTATTTCCAAAAATATGCAAATAACACATATTTCAAAAACAGTACAAAAAAGTTGTTTGGAAAATTTTCAAATAAATCTTAAAATAAACTAGACAATATTTGAGAGATGTAGGAAAAAGAATTGATTCATTTGGAGTTATATTTAAAAAGTTATAGGCAGTCAAAGTTGTGTTCAAAATCTGTTTTTAATAAAAACAGGAAAAAGAAAACGTTTCAAAAGAGATTACGCCTTCGGACAGAGAAGACGTATTTGCGCCATTTACGCCTCCACTTATCCAGCGTGGCTGCCGCGTGAGTCACCGACAGTGGGCCCGCCTGGCCCACTGGTCAGGTTTGACTGGTCACGCGCGCGTCGTCTCCCCCTGACCGAACAGGGGCGGAGCTCCGGCGAGGCTCGCCGGCGAATGGCGGCGTCCCTCGGTGATCTGAGTGCATGGGCGTGCTCAGGAGGTCGAGACGAACTCGGGGGTACCCGCTATGGTCGCCGACGTGGACGGAGTTGCCGGCGACGAGCTTCACGACGGAGATGGTTTCGGGGGCGAAGTGAGTTTGGGGCTACGGTGGTTCCCGATCAAAATTGAGTAGGGGGACGGGTTCACGGGAGGGTGAGGAGGTTCCTGGCGAAGCGAAACGGAGAGGGGGAGGTACTGGAGGTGCCGATTGGCCGGGGCGGTGGCGGCGGCAGGAGTTGCCGGAGATGAGGAAGGAGGCCTCCCCGGGTCGAATGCGAGCTAGGGGAGTGCCATATGGGGTGGCGTGAGGTTGCCTGCGTGCTCGGGGGAGTTCGGGGACCTCTTTTTATAGCTCGTCGAGGTCGGTTCCGCGGCGGCCGGATAAGAACGACGGCGGACCGCCTTCCTGTAGTGGCAGGGCGTCGTGGCGGCGACGAGCGCTAGGGGACACGCTTGCGGATGAGCACGCACTGCTCCAGGAGGCAGGTGGCGAGCGGGGGAGGCTCGGACGGCGCCGACATGAGCAGGGGCTGCCGGGCGGCCGCGGCGGCTAGCTCTTGGCCTGCCAGGGCGTGGCGAGGGGCGGCTTGGCGTGTTGCGGTGAGAAGGGGAGCGCGTGGCATGGTGCTTCGGAGCGGGCCAAAACCGTGGGGGCCAGCGTGTCGGCTCGGCGCACGTGCATGCCAAACGCACGCTCTGCTCGCGCCCTGGCCGTGCACGGGATGTGCTCGACGTAATGCCAGAGCATGCTACAGAGCTTGGGTGAGGCTGGCATTTAGCAGATCTAGGTTAGGAGTAACGGGGAGTCTATTGGACATGCTTGTTTGATCAGAGGTGCAAGTTCACAGTGCAATGCCACAATTTATGTCAAAACAGATCATGCCCGTAAGGTGTTTGACAAAATGCTAAGGGCACTTAGGCAGGTCTTGGAGTGGCCAAAAACTCCAGATGGTGGTCTCTTTAGATGTACAAGAGGGTGGTGAGGTTAGTTTGCCAAAAGCAGAAACTTGCTAGTGCAAGTTTTGCAAAACTACAATTCTGGACAGGAAATAAATGACATTATTTCATGAACCAAAAATATGCCAATGGGTGCATGCTCCTGGACTTAGGGGTTTGGTAGGGCTGTCTACAAGTGGGAGAAAGCACAAGATCATTGGAGCAAAATTAAATAGGGTTGTAGTAGAAATCACAAGGCTGCACCAGAATGAAAATGAGGTTGATTCACTCAAATTGTTCAAAGAACAGCACTAGGTTTTTGCATAATGTTGAATCATATGCTACTACCAATATCCCATAATTTTGGTGGAGGCTAGAAAGAATTATTTAAAAGGGTTGTAGTGCAAATTGCACTCTGGACCAGAGAAGGAAAATTGAGTGTAGAGCTCAAAATATTTCATGAATAAAAGATATTTTTGTATAAAAATGATTTAAAAACATCACATGACATCTCCAAATTTTGGTTGGAATTTTAAGTGAATTTATCAAATGGTTGTAGTTCAAATATGGCCATATAACCTTGAAAAACCATTTTTCAAGAAAATAAAGATCAAGAAATTTAATTAGTTAATTAGTTATACTGATAAAAGAAAAGTTTTTCTTGAGAGGTTAATCAAGTCCAATAACATAATTGAAAGGTTTTCACTCTGGGAAAAACTCCATAATAACAAGGGAGAAAATGGTTCAAAAATCAAAAGGGAGCCCAGAAAATAAAAGTTTTAATTCCTGGCAATTTTTTTAATAAAACAAGGCCAAAATTTTGGAGTGTCACATCCGATGGTGAATGGTTTATTCTTAATGAATCTCGAGCGTAATGCTACACATGTTCATAGTGTGAGTACCAAAAGATGTAAGATTGATAATGATAGTCCCACATACTTGTGGCACTACCGCCTTGGTCACATAGGTGTCAAACGCATGAAGAAGCTCCATGCTGATGGACTTTTAGAGTCTCTTGATTACGAATCATTTGACACGTGCGAACCATGCCTCATGGGTGAAATGACCAAGACTCCGTTCTTAGGAACAATGGAGCGAGCAACCAACTTATTGGAAATCATACATACTGATGTGTGCGGTCCAATGAGTGTTGAGGCTCGCGGTGGCTATCGTTATGTTCTCACCCTCACTGATGACTTGAGTAGATATGGGTATGTCTACTTAATGAAACACAAGTCTGAGACCTTTGAAAAGTTCAAGGAATTTCAGAGTGAGGTTGAGAATCAACGTGACAGGAAAATCAAGTTCCTGCGATCAGATCGTGGAGGAGAATACTTGAGTCACGAGTTTGGCACACACTTAAGAAATGTGGAATAGTTTCACAACTTACGCCGCCTGGAACACCTCAGCGTAATGGTGTGTCCGAACGTCGTAATCGCACTCTATTAGATATGGTGCGATCTATGATGTCTCTTACCGATTTACCGCTATCTTTTTTGGGCTATGCTTTAGAGACTGCCGCATTCACTTTAAATAGGGCTCCATCGAAATCCGTTGAGACGACACCGTATGAATTATGGTTTGGGAAGAAACCTAAGCTGTCGTTTCTAAAAGTTTGGGGATGCGATGCTTATGTCAAGAAACTTCAACCTGAAAAGCTCGAACCCAAGTCGAAAAAATGCGTCTTCATAGGATACCCTAAAGAAACTATTGGGTATACCTTCTACCTCAGATCCGAAGGCAAGATCTTTGTTGCCAAGAATGGATCCTTTCTAGAGAAGGAGTTTCTCTCGAAAGAAGTAAGTGGGATGAAAGTAGAACTTGATGAAGTATTACCTCTTGAACCGGAAAATGGCGCAACTCAAGAAAATGTTCCTGAGGTGCCTACACCGACTAGAGAGGAAGTTAATGATGATGATCAAGATACTTCTGATCAAGCTCCTACTGAAATTCGAAGTTCCACAAGGACACGTTCTGCATAAGATTGGTACGGCAACCCTGTCTTGGAAATCATGTTGTTAGACAACGGTGAACCTTCGAACTATGAAGAAGCGATGGCGGGCCCGGATTCCAACAAATGGCTGGAAGCCATGAAATCTAAGATAGGATCCATGTATGAAAATGAAGTATGGACTTTAACTGACTTGCCCGTAGAGCGGCGAGCCATAGAAAATAAATGGATCTTTAAGAAGAAGACAGACGCGGATGGTAATGTGACCATCTATAAAGCTCGGCTTGTCGCTAAGGGTTATCGACAAGTTCAAGGGGTTGACTACGATGAGACTTTCTCACCGGTAGCGAAGCTGATGTACGTCCGAATCATGTTAGCAATTGCCGCATTCTATGATTATGAAATATGGCAAATGGACGTAAAAACGGCATTACTTAATGGTTTCCTTAAGGAAGAATTGTATATGATGCAGCCGGAAGGTTTTGTCGATCCTAAGTATGCTGACAAGGTGTGCAAGCTCCAATGCTCGATTTATGGGCTGGTGCAAGCATCTCGGAGTTGGAACATTCGCTTTGATGAGATGATCAAATCCTTTGGGTTTACGCAGACTTATGGAGAAGCCTGCGTTTACAAGAAAGTGAGTGGGAGCTCTGTAGCATTTCTCATATTATATGTAGATGACATACTTTTGATGGGAAATGATATAGAACTCTTGGACAGCATTAAGGCCTACTTGAATAAGAGTTTTTCAATGAAGGACCTTGGAGAAGCTGCTTATATATTAGGCATCAAGATCTACAGAGATAGATCAAGACGTCTCATAGGTCTTTCACAAAGCACATACCTTGATAAGATATTGAAGAAGTTCAATATGGATCAGTCTAAGAAGGGGTTCTTGCCTGCGTTACAAGGTGTGAAATTGAGCTCAGCTCAATGTCCGACCATGGCAGAAGATATAGAAGAGATGAGTGTCATCCCCTATGCCTCAGCCATAGGTTCTATTATGTATGCCATGCTGTGTACCAGACCTGATGTAAACCTTGCCGTAAGTTTGGTAGGAAGGTACCAAAGTAATCCCGGCAAGGAACATTGGACAGCGGTCAAGAATATCCTGAAGTACCTGAAAAGGACTAAGGAAATGTTTCTCGTTTATGGAGGTGACGAAGAGCTCGTCGTAAAAGGTTACGTCGACGCTAGCTTCGACACAGATCTGGATGACTCCAAGTCACAAACCGTATACGTGTATATTTTGAATGGTGGGGCAGTAAGCTGGTGCAGTTGCAAGCAGAGCGTCGTGGCGGGATCTACATGTGAAGCGGAGTACATGGCAGCCTCGGAGGCAGCGCATGAAGCAATTTGGGTGAAGGAGTTCATCACCGACCTAGGAGTCATACCCAATGCGTCGGGGCCAATCAAACTCTTCTGTGACAACACTGGAGCTATTGCACTTGCCAAGGAGCCCAGGTTTCACAAGAAGACCAGGGACATCAAGCATCGCTTCAACTCCATTCGTGAAAATGTTCAAGATGGAGACATAGATATTTGTAAAGTACATACGGACCTGAATGTAGCAGATCCGTTGACTAAACCTCTCCCTAGAGCAAAACATGATCAACACCAGAATTCGATGGGTGTTTGATTCATCACAATGTAACTAGATTATTGACTCTAGTGCAAGTGGGAGACTGTTGGAAATATGCCCTAGAGGCAATAATAAAAGCATTATTATTATATTTCCTTGTTCATGATAATTGTCTTCATTCATGCTATAATTGTGTTATCCGGAAATCGTAATACATGTGTGAATAATAGACACCAACATGTCCCTAGTAAGCCTCTAGGTGACTAGCTCGTTGATCAACAGATAGTCATGGTTTCCTGACTATGGACATTGGATGTCATTGATAACGAGATCACATCGTTAGGAGAATGATGTGATGGACAAGACCCAATCCTAAACATAGCACAGGATCGTATAGTTCGTTTGCTAGAGTTTTCCAATGTCAAGTATCTTTTCCTTAGACCATGAGATCGTGTAACTCCCGGATACCGTAGGAGTGCTTTGGGTGTACCAAACGTCACAACGTAACTGGGTGACTATAAAGGTATACTACGGGTATCTCCGAAAGTGTCTGTTGGGTTGACACGGATCAAGACTGGGATTTGTCACTCCGTATGACGGAGAGGTATCACTGGGCCCACTCAGTAATGCATCATCATAATGAGCTCAAAGTGACCAAGTGTCTGGTCACGGGATCATGCGTTACGGTACGAGTAAAGTGACTTGCCGGTAACGAGATTGAACGAGGTATTGGGATACCGACGATCGAATCTCGGGCAAGTAACATACCGATTGACGAAGGGAATTGTATACGGGGTTGCTTGAATCCTAGATATCGTGGTTCATCCGATGAGATCATCGAGGAGCATGTGGGAGCCAACATGGGTATCCAGATCCCGCTGTTGGTTATTGGCCGGAGATTCGTCTCGGTCATGTCTACATGTCTCCTGAACCCGTAGGGTCTACACACTTAAGGTTCGGTGACGCTAGGGTTGTAGGGATATGTATATGCAGTAACCCGAATGTTGTTCGGAGTCCCGGATGAGATCCCGACGTCATGAGGAGTTCCGGAATGGTCCGGAGGTAAAGAATTATACATATAGGAAGTGCTATTTCGGCCATCGGGACAAGTTTCGGGGTCACCGGTATTGTACCGGGACCACCGGAAGGGTCTCGGGGGTCCACCGGGTGGGGCCACCTGCCCCGGGGGCCACATGGGCTGTAGGGGGTGCGCGTTGGCCTATATGGGCCAAGGGCACCAGCCCCAAGAGGCCCATGCGCCTAGGGTTCAAGGAAGGGAAGAGTCCCAAAAGGGGATGGCACCCCCTAGGTGCCTTGGGGAGGAGGGAGTCCTTCCTTGGCCGCCGCCCCCCTAGGAGATTGGATCTCCTAGGGCCGGCGCCCCCCTGGGCTCCCTATATATAGTGGGGGGAAAGAGGGCCTCTCAACCCAAGCCTTTGGCGCCTCCCTCTCCCTCTCCAACACCTCCTCCTCCTCCGTAGAGCTTGGCGAAGCCCTGACGGAGTACTGCAGCTTCACCACCACCACGCCGTCATGCTGCTGCTGGAGCCATCTTCCTCAACCTCTCCTTCCCCTTGCTGGATCAAGAAGGAGGAGACGTTATGCTGACCGTACGTGTGTTGAACGCGGAGGTGCCGTCCGTTCGGCGCTAGGATCTCCGGTGATTTGGATCACGTCGAGTACGCCTTTCTCATCCCCGTTCTTTGAACGCTTCCGCGCGTGATCTACAAAGGTATGTAGATGCAATCCGATCACTCGTTGCTAGATGAACTCCTAGATGGATCTTGGTGAAACCGTAGGAAAATTTTTGTTTTCTGCAACGTTCCCCAACACGATGTCGTCAAGATATAGATGGTTTTGAAACCAGACTATCAGACATTTGCTATGTTCTTCAGGAGCCTAGGAAAAATGAAGGCGAAGGTTATGGTGCTCAATCGGACAATACAACATGAAAACGTAACAGTCGGGTCAAATGAGCTGAGCTTCTGAACTTTTGGTGCTGCATTTATCTGCCAGACAGTTAACTTTTATGCTAACCTTCATTTTATTTTATGGTTGTAACACTAGTAGAAAAAGGGCCATTTGTCCCGGTTCATAAGGCCCATTTGTCCCGGTTCGGGAACCGGGACTAAAGGGTCGGTACTAATGCCCAATACCTTTAGTCCCGGTTCTTACACGAACCGGGACAGATGGGGCTCCACGTGGCCGCTGTGGCTTGCCCTGGCAAGGGGGGCATTTGTCCCGGTTGGTAGCACCAACCAGGACCAATAAGCTACCACACGTCAGCAGTTCAGGGGCTAGGGTTTTTGTTTTTTTTCTGAAAGGGGTTGGGGGGTTGGGGGTTTTGTAGGGTTAATTTAGGTGTTTCATATATTGTGTTAGCTAGCTAATAGAGAGAAGTGTCCTCTCTTATCTCCATGCTTGGTCGACGCTATGTACTATATGTATAAAGAGGATTCGACACGCTAACTAGTAAGCAAATGAAGGAAACCATTAAGTATAGAAGATCGTCACGAACATATGCATACAGAGAGAAGTGATATCGACCTCTCCTTCTCCGAGAGATTGGTCTAACAACAAGTTTTCGTATATCTATCCGACGCTACTACTGGCTACATATATACAATATAAGATCTCTTACAATCCCCTAACATCTGAACTCAAGTTCAACATGGTACTCTCCGGCTTTATTGATGACGTGATCAAGAAAGAATCCCGTCAATTCCTCTTGAATTGCTTTCATGCGATCTTGTGGTAGGAGTTCATCCCGCATCTGCCATGTCTAATTTGAAGAAGGTGGTTAATACATATATATGAATGAAACTCAACATAAATGATGGTGTAATAAAATAAAATTGTGAATATTACTGCTTACACACTTCATATTGTCTTTTAGAGTAACCCCTCTTATTTTTGCAAGTCGTGTTGTAGATGAACTGGCACATGTAGTATCCACAGTAATCATTCCCAGGTTCCTGCCACAAGCACTTTACGAGAAATAGAGTTCGACCAAACTGATAATGAAGCATTATAAATGGTATTGATGAAAGTAGCTAGAATCAACGGGATCGAGATGCGCGGAACTAGCTAGCTAGTACTGTTGGGGAATGTAGTAATTTCAAAAAAATTCCTACGCACACACAAGATCATGGTGATGCATAGCAATGAGAGGGGAGAGTGTTGTCCACATACCCTCATAGACCGAAAGCAAAAGCGTTAGCACAACGCGGTTGATGTAGTTGTACGTATTCACGATCCGACCGATCAAGTATCAAACGCACGGCACCTCCGAGTTCGGCACACGTTCAGCCCGATGACGTCCCTCGATCTCCGATCCATCCGAGTGTTGAGGGAGAGTTTTGTCAGCACGACGGCATGGTGACGATGATGATGTTCTACCGACGCAGGGCTTCGCCTAAGCACCGCTACAGTATTATCGAGGTGGATTGTGGTGGAGGGGGGCACCGCACACGGCTAAAAGATCAAATCAATTGTTGTGTCTCCAAGGGGTGCCCCCCTCCCCGTATATAAAGGAGTGGAGGAGGGGAGGGTCGGCCCTCTCTATGGCGCACCCTAGGAGGAGTCCTACTCCCACCGGGAGTAGGATCCCCCCTTCCAAGTAGTAGGAGTAGGAGTCAAGGAAAGGGGAGAGAGAAGAGAAGGAAGGAGGGGGCGCAGCCCCTCCCCTTAGTCCAATTCGGACTAGGCCTTGGGGGGCGCTGTAGGATCTTGAAGTAGATGTGTCTAGAGGGGGGGTGATTAGACACTTAATGCTAAAGTTGCAATTTTTAAGCTTTTTCGGTTTAAGTGGAGTTTAGGCATAATTTCAACATTCACAATACATATCAAGCAAGCATGGAAAGAGTGTATAGGCAGCGGAAAATAAAGCATGCAACTTGCAAGAATGTAAAGGGAAGGGTTTGGAGAATTCAAATG
This sequence comes from Triticum urartu, assembly GCF_003073215.2. Taxonomy (NCBI): domain Eukaryota; kingdom Viridiplantae; phylum Streptophyta; class Magnoliopsida; order Poales; family Poaceae; genus Triticum; species Triticum urartu. The sequence goes on from NC_053022.1 coordinate 296,127,527, forward strand.
CAATTGGAGACACGGATGTTTTTCCCGTGGTTCGGATAGGTGGTGCTATCCTACATCCACGTTGATGGAGACTTCAACCCACGAAGGGTAACGGTTGCGCGATTCCACGGAGGGCTCCACCCACGAAGGGTAATGGTTGCGCAAGTCCACGAAGGGCTCCACCCACGAAGGGTCCACGAAGAAGCAACCACCCACGAAGGGTCCACGAAGAAGCAACCTTGTCTATCCCACCATGGCCATCGCCCACGAAGGACTTGCCTCACTAGCGGTAGATCTTCACGAAGTAGGCGATCTCCTTGCCCTTACAAACTCCTTGGTTCAACTCCACAATCTTGTCGGAGGCTCCCAAGTAACACCTAGCCAATCTAGGAGACACCACTCTCCAAGAAGTAACAAATGGTGTGTAGGTAATGAACTCCTTGCTCTTGTGCTTCAAATGATAGTCTCCCCAACACTCAACTCTCTCTCATAGGATTTGGATCTGGTGGAAAGAAGGTTTGAGTGGAAAGCAACTTGGGGAAAGCTAGAGATCAAGATTCATATGGTAGGAGTGGAATATCTTGGCCTCAACACATGAGTAGGTAGTTCTCTCTCAGAAATAGGATGCTGGAAGTGTAGGCTTAGTCTGATGGCTCTCTCCATGAATGAAGAGGAGGTGGAGGGGTATATATAGCCTCCACGCAAAATCCAACCGTTACACACAGTTTTCCAATCTCGGTGGGACCGAATCAACAAACTCGGTCGTACCGAAAAGGTAAACCTAGTGACCGTTAGAGATTTTCGGTGGGACTGACATGCAACTTGGCAGGACCGATATGGTTAGGGTTTGGGCATAACGTAATCTCGGTGAGACCGATTACACAAACTCGGTGAGACCGAGTTTGGTAATAAGCTAACCAGAGAGTTGGCCAGGCAAACTCGGTGGGACCGATTTGCTCTTTCGGTGAGACCGAAAAGTTACAAAAGGGAAACAAAGAGTTTACATTGCAATCTCGGTGGGACCGATTCGCTCTTTCGGTGAGACCGAAAAGTTACGAAAGGGAAACAAAGAGTTTGCAATCCCATCTCGGTGAGACCGAGATCCCTATCGGTAGAACCGAATTGCTAGGGTTTGGCAGTGGCTTATGAAAAGTGAAACTCGGTGGCGCCGGATAGAAAGAATCGGTATGACCGAGTTTGGCTTAGGGTTTAGGTCATTTGTGGAAGTGGGAAAGTAGCTGAGGATTTTGGAGCATATCATTAAGCACATGAAGCAAGAGGCTCATTAAGCAACACCTCATCCCTCCTTGATAGTATTGGCTTTTCCTATGGACTCAATGTGATCTTGGATCACTAGAATGTAAAATGAAGAGTCTTGAGCTTGAAGCTTTAGCCAATCCTTTGTCCTTAGCATCTTGAAGGAGTTCCCACAACCTTTAGTCCATGCCACTCCATTGTTGAACTTATCTGAAACATGCTAGATAGAAATGTTAGTCCAACAAGAGATATGTTGTCATCAATTATCAAAACCACCTAGGGAGCACTTGTGCTTTCAATCTCCCCCTTTTTGGTAATTGATGGCAACATACATCAAAGCTTTAGATAAAGAGATAAAGAACAGCAAGTAAAGCTTTGGAAGGACATGTAACAAGCATAGGATCCCCCTACATGTA